>NC_056729.1:888346122-888380818 GCF_019279795.1 Protopterus annectens
AGAAAAATATCTCCTATGAAGAATGTTGTGTGCTGAGCAAAGGATGGAATTTTGCCCCTGCACAAAGGGCTGACAAACTTACTATGATTAATGAATTAAGAGACTATGTTAGAAAGTTAAATTTCAGACTTCTTTTCGGAAGTCAGAAATTCAATAGCTGTGATTTTTATAAACCAAGCTGCTATAATCCACCTCTGTGTAAAGAATTAGAATTGTTCTTGAATGTTTGCGAAATGCAATTGTTAGAAATGTTAGATAATGATTCTAAATTTAAATATTACAATTTAACAAAAGGAAAAAAAAGAGTGTTTAAAGCAGATAAAGGAGGGGCAATAGTTTTAATGGGAAGACAAGATTATGAAACTAAAATGAAGGAATTATTATCGGATTTTAGTTTCTATAAGCCAATTAATATGAATGAGGTTAGAAAAGGGTTCTCCTTGATAGATTCTTGTATAACAGAGTGGTCTTATGCTGGAAGAATTGATGACAAGATAAAGTGGAACATTACCAATAATAACCCCCAAATTAGCAGAATTTTTGGTATACCAAAAATCCACAAAAATATTGGCTGCCCTCCATTAAGACCAATAGTTGTTAGTAAGAACAGCAAGACTGAGGGTATGTCTATTTTTGTGGTCAAACACCAACAAAAAGTAGTACCAAATGGTATAACATACATAAAGGACAGCTATGATTGTATAAAGAAACTAAATGAATTACAAGTCTCTGTTACAGATATATTAGTAACTCTTGATATAAATTCTCTTTATACTATGATCCCTAACAAAGAAGGGATGGAAATGGTCAGAATGGGATTGTTGCAATCCAAAGCATTTTCTACAAATACTGTAAGTTTGCTCATGGAAATGATAGATTTAGTTTTATCATATAACTTTTTAGAATTTTATGATGAATTGTTTGTGCAAGTCAATGGGGTGGCTATGGGTGCAGCCTTAGCACCCAGTTATGCCAATTTATTTATGCAAGGATGGGAGATGGCCAATATTTTTGGAAGTATTTTTGCAAAGAATGTCACAAAAATGCTGAGATTTATTGATGACATTCTTATAATTTGGAACGGTTCTGTGGAAGAACTAGAAGCATTCTTAAATTATATTAATAATATCTGTTCATATATCAAATTTACTCATACTTATAGTAAAGAAAAATCATTTTTTTTGGATCTTACTATTTATAAGAAGGATGGTAGATTAGTTTCAAAGATTTATAAAAAAGAGTGCCAAAATAATATGTACTTACATTACTCGAGTTTACATCCTAAGAAGACAAAATGGAATATTGTTAAAGGCCAGATTAATAGAATTAGTAGTCTAACAAACGATGAAGACATTTTTTATAAAGAAGCAAACAGTTTTTGTAAAAAGATGAGTAATAGAGGATATCCTGAGCATATGTTAAATAAAATTATGAATGAAGAAGTTCTTAAAAGAAACAATGTGATGATAGATGAAGCCCATACAGAACATAGTATGGACTTCATGACAGCTTTAGCAGTACAAAATAGCATTGATTCTTATGAGATCAAGAACATCATTAGAAATAATTGGGCCATCTTCAAAGGTAATAAGGATCTCCTACAGAAACTAGGAGATGAACCCAGATTTGTGCAGAAGAGAGCTAAGAATTTTAAAGATTTTTTTCAAACTAAGTTAAATAAATGTAAGGTAATGGAAGAAAGAAAAGGCGTGTTTAACTGTTTGGAGTGATTCGTGTCTGGAATAAATCCTGGTTTTACCTTTGTGCTGTGTCTGTCAACGCTTTTACTTTTGGAGTTTGTTTTGCGATTTAGCATTCTTTTTGGCTGCTTTTGTGGATTTGTGCTTTTCTTTGCAGTTTTGACAGGCATGGAGAGAGGTGTGGCCTCGAAAGGCTCTACAGGTTTCACAACTGTTTCCGCCGGTTGTGTTTTGAATGACAAACCGAGCAGTTCATTTATAATTAATGAAGAAGGTATGGTCAATACTGTGAATAAACTGTCTAATAAACTTTCTAAAAAAACTGTGGTTAATAACAGTGAAGAAGACATCCTAAAGGGATGTTTAGCTCCACCGTCTAACCCTTTTACAAACTGTGACAATAATGGCGTACAGCCGGAAATGAGTATGAGTGCCGGCGTTAATATTAAAGAGCTGTTTAATGGGCTGGAGAAAGATCTTACTACAGTAAAACACCTACAATGGGACAATTTGTTTTTGGAAAACAGCTTGAAAGCCCAACAAGTACCAAAGGGGCTAAGGGTTAAAAATTTACCAGCAGGAAAAGACCTGCCAAAGGAGTTTACTGATAAATAGTTGAATATAAACCAAAGGGTGGGTTTACAATATATGGAGCTATTATATGAAGCCAATACCATCAAATTACAAGAATTAACTGTTAGAATTAGAGAAAACCACAACATTTTGAAAGACAACACCTCCAGATACAATTTTGGTAGCAAAATGGTGCAAATTCAAGAAAAATTGCACAAGTTGAATGATGAGCTATGTCAAAGAAAAAGAAAAAAGTTTTTTAGAGACAAGAATGAATATGCTAATGGTACGGCTTCAGCATATGGGCTGAGGCTTGAAACAAATGTTAACGAAAATGGTCAAAATGAGTTTGATATGGGAAATAAAGCTGCTGGAGAAGACACAAGTTTATTAAGGAGGTCGGAAAGACTTGGAAACAAAAATCAGATTACAACAGTGGCGGAGGTCCATGCCAATATGGCAGGGAAAATAATACAACATGCAAATGAACAAGTAGTTAAAGCCAAAACCAAAGATAATTTTAGGAATAAAACTAATGAAATACAACATAAAGCAAATGAGAATTAACAGATTATTGAAGTATATCAAAGAGTTGACAATCAAAATAAAACTTGGGCCCAAGTGACAGCAGATGGCTATAAAGATAAGCCTTATTATAATAAACAACAACAGCAAAAAAAACTGGGGGGGGGGCAGAAAAGTTCCAAAGAAGAACTGGAATTACCATCAAAAACAGTGGAAGACATAAATAATGTGAATTTCAAAATTGTTAAGCTGTGTGAGAAAAAGATCTCCTATGAAGAATGTTGTGTGCTGAGCAAAGGATGGAATTTTGCCCCTGCACAAAGGGCTGACAAACTTACTATGATTAATGAATTAAGAGACTATGTTAGAAAGTTAAATTTCAGACTTCTTTTCGGAAGTCAGAAATTCAATAGCTGTGATTTTTATAAACCAAGTTGCTATAATCCACCTCTGTGTAAAGAATTAGAAATGTTCTTGATTGTTTGCGAAATGCAATTGTTAGAAATGTTAGATAATGATTCTAAATTTAAATATTACAATTTAACAAAAGGAGAAAAAGAGTGTTTTGATGCCCTATTAAAAGATGAAAACACCTTAATTTTTAAAGCAGGTAAAGGAGGGGCAATGGTTTTAATGGGAAGACAAGATTATGAAGCTAAAATAAAGGAATTATTATCAGATTTTAGTTTCTATAAACCAGTTAATATGAATGAGGTTAGAAAAGGGTTCTCCTTGATAGATTCTTGTATAACAGAGTGGTTTTATGCTGGAAGAATTGATGACAAGATAAAGTGGAACATTACTAATAATAACCCCCAAATTATCAGAATTTCTGGTATACCAAAAATCCACAAAAATATTGACTGCCCTCCTTTAAGACCAATAGTTGTTAGTAAGAACAGCAAGACTGAGGGTATGTCTTTTTGTGGACAAACACCTACAAAAAGTAGTACCAAATGGTATAACATACATAAAGGACAGCTATGATTGTATAAAGAAACTAAATGAATTACAAGTCTCTGTTACAGATATATTAGTAACTCTTGGTATAAATTCTCTTTATACTATGATCCCTAACAAAGAAGGGATGGAAATGGTCAGAATGGGATGGTTGCAATCCAAAGCATTTTTTACAAATACTGTAAGTTTGCTCATGGAAATGATAGATTTAGTTTTATCATATAACTTTTTAGAATTTTATGATGAATTGTTTGTACAAGTCAATGGGGTGGCTATGGGTGCAGCCTTAGCACACAGTTATGCCAATTTATTTATGCAAGGATGGGAGATGGCCAATATTTTTGGAAGTATTTTTGCAAAGAATGTCACAAAAATGCTGAGATTTATTGATGACATTCTTATAATTTGGAACGGTTCTGTGGAAGGACTAGAAGCATTCTTAAATTATATTAATAATATCTGTTCATATATCAAATTTACTCATACTTATAGTAAAGAAAAAATCAATGTTTTGGATCTTACTATTTATAAGAAGGATGGTAGATTAGTTTCAAAGATTTATAAAAAAGAGTGCCAAAATAATATGTACTTACATTACTCGAGTTTACATCCTAAGAAGACAAAATGGAATATTGTTAAAGGCCAGATTAATAGAATTAGTAGTCTAACAAACGATGAAGACATTTTTTATAAAGAAGCAAATAGTTTTTGTAAAAAGATGAGTAATAGAGGATATCCTGAACATATGTTAAATAATATTATGAATGAAGACGTTCTTAAAAGAAACAATGTGATGATAGATGAAGCCCATACCGAACATAGTATGGACTTCACGACAGCTTTAGCAGTACAAAATAGCATTGATTTTTATGAGCTCGAGAACATCATTAGAAATAATTGGGCCATCTTCAAAGGTAATAAGGATCTCCTACAGAAACTAGGAGATGAACCCAGATTTGTGCAGAAGAGAGCTAAGAATTTTAAAGATTTTTTTCAAACTAAGTTAAATAAATGTAAGGTAATGGAAGAAAGACAAGGCATGTTTAAATGTTTCAATTGTAATTATTGTCAATTTTTATACACAGAAAGTAATGAAATATTATTAGGAAAAATGATAGTTAAGGTTCCGGGCAAATTTACTTGTAAGCCCAAAAATGTAGTTTATTTATTAGTATGTTTAGAATGCATGTGCTTCTATATTGGTAGAACAAGTAGAGAATTGTACAGAAGGATATATGAGCATCACTATGCAATAGGTAGAGGGGATGCAAAAAATGCAATGGCTAAACATTATATAGATAGCAAATGCAAAAATAATTTTAAATGCTTAGTTATTGATGCAATTAATCCCAAAGTTATAAATATTAACATTGAAGAAGAGTTGGGTTGGCTTGAATACTGCTGGCAAGTCAGATTAAATGCATGTTTTTACCCTGGACTAAACAATAGAGAAGAATTCATTATGTATCTAAAAAGAAAGGGGCTTAAGCATTAGCTTTAGTATTCTTGTCTTTTTAATTAACTAATTCCAATTGATGGGTTAATTATGTTTCAATTGATGTTTTAATTGATTTTAGAATGATATATAAGTGTATTGCTTTTGCTTCACCACCAGTCTGAAGAAATCTCCAATGTTAGGAGATGAAAGCGCTCACTTGTGGTGGAATTTTGGAGTGATTCATGTCTGGAATAAATCCTGGTTTTACCTTGGTGCTGTGTCTGTCAACGCTTTTACTTTTGGAGTTTGTTTTGCGATTTAGCGTTCTTTTTGGCTGCTTTTGTGGATTTACACTGTGGATACATCTTTAACTCAGTACTTTGTAAAATACATTTTCAACACACACTTCTGTACCAGCAGTTTGATAGACACATAACATACAGTTCTAATACAGTTGTAACACAAGCATCTTACATGAAGTATGTTGACATTGTCACACTTCTATATAAATCATGTTGATATTCACAAATGACATAATTATTTACAAAATTCCAGATGGCTGGGCTGGCAGTATCTCCTTTCATGATGTTTCTCTCCACCTCGAAAACTCAAACTAGTTTTTCAAGTGACCATTGAGAAATGTATGAGAGGGTTGAGCCTATTTGGGAATACCTTATCCCATTCCCTGTCTTGAGATTCCAGCTGTCTTGGCATTGCTGACTCCAGTGCTGTGCTGCATTGTCTTTCCATATGCCTGTACCCCTTGGCTCCAACATAGTAGTTTGGGATTTTGCTGGCTGGCTCTCTGTAGCCATATATCCCCTTCAGATTCCTCCTGCCTCTTACAGTAAATACTAAGCACCAGGGTCTCCCTATCATGGTAAGGTTTCATGGTGGTAACATAGTACAGTTTGTGCCCTGCCCCATACTTAGCAGTTCTACCATGTAGTTAAAATCACTGACCTTCCTTATCACTTTGAAGGGTCCCTCCCAAGCTGCCTGCAGCTTGTTGTGTCTGACAGGAATGAGAACCATTACCTGCTGCCCTACAGCATACTCTCTAGCTCGAGCATTCCTGTCACACCAGACTTTTTTCTGCTGTCGGGCTTCTGCCAGGTTTTCCTGACCAAGCTCATGAATTCCCTGAGCCTTGTCCTGAGGTTTAAGACATATGCCACAGCAGACTCCTTGTTGGAATCACACTCACCCTCCCACTCATCTCGAATTAGATCTAGAGATCCCCTCAGCCTATGCCCATACAGCAACTCAAAATGGGAAAACTTGTGGATTCCTGGGGTACACCTCTGTAAGTAAACAACAGATGGGGCAGATATTTGTCCCACTCACTCTTAAACTGGTCTGCAAATGCCCATAGCATTGTCTTGAGTGTAGAGTTTAACTTCTTGACAAGACCATTAGTCTGCAGATGGTAGGGGGTGGTCTTTAGGTGCTTCATTCCACAGTGCTTCTACAGACAAGTCAGCAGATCTGACATGAAATTGGCACATCTGTCAGTCAGTATTTCTTTTGGGAAACCTACCCTGCTTAAAATCTCTGACAAAGATTCTGCCACCTTTTCTGCCTCAGTGGAGGATAGGGCCACCACTTCAACGTATCTGGTAGCATATTCTACTACCACTAGGATATACTTTTTCTCTGCTGAACTTGGAGTAATCAGAGGCCCCACAATATCCATAGCTACCCTCTGAATTGGCTCCTCAATCACAGCAAAGGGATCAAAGGAGCCTTGACCTTGTCTCCTGCTTGCCTACCTTTTGGCACTACTCACAGGTCCTGCAGTGCCCTGTTACATCTCTGGAAATTCCAGGCCAATAATGTTCTGCATGATATGTCTCTTTGTGCACTTTATGCCCATATTACCTTCAAAGGGAATATCAAGGGCTATGGCTAGAAGTGCCAGACAGTAGGCTCTTAGCATTACAAGCTGCTATATTCTCTCACCCTCTAGCTCTCCTTCATGGGTCCACTCTCTATACAGTAAGCCTTTGTCCCACTATATACAGATTCCCTCTTGCCTTGACAATCAGGAGCCTCACTAGCTACCTCTCTCAGGCCTTGTAATGTAGGGTCTGAGTGCTGAGCCTGGCTCTACTCTCTCTTGTATCGGGCAAGTAATGTTGTTATTGTACTGTAGGGGCGCTCTGGGGAATTAGCAACATGTAGTGTTGGTTCTGTATCCTCTGGTAACTTGTTGTTTCTGGTGTATGTATGGCTATGGAGAAGTTGTGAACATGTAGCATGGATGCGCACCTGGTGGCTCTTAATAAAGAAAGGCCTTACAACTCCATGAACTGTGTGGTCTCCTTATTTCCCAGGATATAACATATTGGTGATGAGAGTGGGATGCCTCCGAGTCCGCTGCGAGTGAAAATGGCGGGGTGCAGTTAATGTCGGACGACGAAGAGACTGGGCCTGCCGGAGTTATGTCTGGTTCCATGTTGGGGTCGCTGGTTGCATACGACTGTCAGACCCAGACCTGGGAGGAGTATTGTGAAGTGTTGGAACATTTTTTTGAAGCAAACCAGATAATGGATGCGGGCCGGAAGCGAGCCATATTGCTGAGCTCGGTGGGCAGCAAGACGTACAGTCTGATGAGGAACTTATTGAGTCCTGATAAACTGGGGGATAAATCGTTCATGGAGTTGACGAGCTTGCTTCAGTCACATTATAACCCGAAGCCGAGTGCAATAGTCCAAAGGTTCAAGTTAAATTCAAGGACTAGAATGGCCAATGAAATGGTAACGGAGTATGATGCAGTGCTGAGGGAACTGGCACAACACTGTAATTATGGGGACAGACTGACAGAAATGCTACGAAATAGGCTCGTATGTGGCATTGCAGATGACCGCATACAATGCAGATTGTTAGCGGAGCCTGAGTTGTCGTTTGAAAAGGCCTTGAAGTTGGCACAGGCCATCGAGACGGCGAATAAAGACATTCCTGATTTACAACCAAGAACCATCAAAGGGGTGGGGAGCAGGAGTGCTACCCCACTGCCAGTGCATAAAGTGGTCGGGGAGCATAAATCACAAGGGAAGTCTGGTCAGTATGCCTGTTACAGGTGTGGCGGGGAACATCTGTCAAGGAACTGTCGTTTCTTAAATGAAAAATGTCATGCTTGCGGAAAAAAGGGCCATGTGAAGAAAATGTGCCGATCAACGCCCTCTAGGGACCAGCCGAGAAAGGGGGAGGAAAAGAGCAGTATGATGGACAGAAAGGGAAACCGGAAAATAAAACGGCAGTATGCACACCACATGCGTGAAGGTACAAATCAACACACCAGGGAAGAAGAGGAAGTGTTTACTATGTTTAATATGAAAGAGGCAAGGTGGGAAAGAGTCGATCCCATCACGACCCAGTTGGACTTAAATGGTAAAATGGTGCAGTTTGAAGTGGATACGGGATGTAGTGTGACAGTTCTGTCCAAGGCTGAGTATAGAAAGTTATGGCTAAAAGAAGGTCAGGAGCTGCGGGACTGTCCAGTGACTTTGAAAACATATACAGGTGAAACCGTTCCCACCCTGGGGATGGCCAAAGTAACTGTAAAACATAAAGATAAAGTCAAACAGTTGCCAGTCATGGTGGTAGCAGGTAATGGACCAAACCTGTTAGGCCGGGCGTGGCTAAAGGAGCTGGAAATGGGTTGTCTACGGCTCCATAAAGTAGAACAGCAGGGGCTGGCCTTGCAAGATGTGCTGGAGAACAACGAAGAAGTGTTCAAAGAGGAACTGGGGACCTGGAGGGGTCCACCAGCAAAGATACACGTTAAAGAAAACGCAACGCCAAGATTTTACAAACCCCGACCCGTACCATACGCAATGAAGAAGAAAGTGGAGACTGAGTTGGAGCGACTCACCAAGCAAGGTATAATTGAACCGGTGAAGTTTTCGGAATGGGCGGCACCAATTGTTCCAGTATTAAAGCCAGATAATACGGTACGCATATGTGGGGACTACAAGCTAACAGTGAACCAAGTTTCGAAACTGGAGCAGTATCCATTACCCAAGGTGGAGGATGTATTTGAAAAGCTGTCGGGAGGTGAAAAGTTTAGTAAACTGGACCTTAGTCATGCATATCAACAAGTAGTTCTGGAAGAAGGGTCAAAGGCATATGTCACCCTTAACACGCACAAAGGGCTGTTCCAAGTCAATCGTTTACCCTTTGGTGTTTCCTCGAGTCCAGCTATTTTCCAGAGAATAATGGAGGGACTGGTGGCAGGAATTCCAAAGGTGGCTGTGTATCTGGACGACATCCTGTTGACGGGTAGGAACAATTGTGAGCATCTGGAGACTCTGAACGAGGTGCTAAGGCAGCTGCGAGAGGCTGGTTTACGGGTGAAGAGGAGTAAATGTGCTTTCATGGTAAAGGAAGCAGAGTTCCTGGGTTACAAGGTGGATGCCTCGGGCCTACACCCCCTGCCAGACAAGGTAAAAGCCATCCAAGAGGCACCGGCACCCACAAATGTTACAGAACTGAAGGCCTATTTAGGCTTACTCAACTATTATAACAGGTTCCTACCAAATCTGTCAACGCTGTTAGTGCCTTTACATAAACTGTTACGGAAGGAGATCCTGTGGACGTGGCAGGAGGAACAAGACAAAGCGTTTGAGCAGTCCAAGGAACTAATGCAGTCTTCAGAGGTTTTGGTGCACTACGATAGTCACAAGGACTTAATTTTGTCATGTGATGCCTCACCTTATGGGTTAGGGGCCGTGTTGGCACACCGTATGCCAGATGGACAAGAAAGACCCATTGGGTTCATGTCACGAACCTTAACACCAGCGGAGTCTAACTATTCCCAGCTAGACAAAGAGGGTTTGGCTGTAATGTTTGGAATTAAGAGGTTCCACAAATACCTCTATGGCAGGAAGTTTATGGTGTGCACTGATCATAAGCCTTTGTTGTCCCTGTTCAACGAGATGAAGGCCGTGCCTCAGATGGTTTCTCCCCGAATTCAGAGATGGGCTGTAACATTGAGAGCTTATGAATATGAGATTGTTTATAAGCCCGGGAAACACCATAGCAATGCGGACGCGCTGAGCCGTCTACCGCTACCGGGGCCTCTCCCGCGAGAGGAAACGGAGGACCGAGTGTTGATGATGGAGGACATCACATTGGTGTCAGCGAAGGAATTGAGCGAATGGACACGGAAAGACCCGGTGTTGGCTCGAGTGTTTCAGTGGGTCCAGCAAGGCTGGACAACACAACAACCTGATTCAGTTTTCCGGCCTTATGAGGTGAGGAAGACAGAACTGAGTGTGCAAGATGGTTGCGTATTGTGGGGGTCCCGAGTGATAATTCCGCCCCCAGGAAGACGTGCACTTTTACAACAGCTGCACCAGGGTCATGTGGGCATCACCCGAATGAAGGCCTTAGCACGAAGTTATTTCTGGTGGCCAAAGTTGGACCACGACATTGAAGTCGCTGTGAAAGAGTGTAAAACCTGTCAGCAACATCGCAACTTACCTGTGGCGGCACCACTACACCCATGGGAGTGGCCGAGTAGACCTTGGCAGAGACTTCATATAGACTATGCAGGGCCTTTTATGGGGGCAATGTTTTTGATAATAATGGATGCTCATTCTAAATGGATGGATGCCTACCCAGTCAAAACACCCACTTCCACCACTACCATTGAATGCCTGAGGAAGAGTTTTAGTAGTCAAGGATTACCAGAGACTATTGTATCAGATAATGCTTCATGTTTCATGCGTGAGGAGTTCAAGGGTTTTCTGGAAAAAAATGGCATTGTACATGTCACATCAGCACCATACCATGCAGCTTCAAATGGCTGTGCTGAAAGGGCTGTCCAGACCTTTAAAGCGATGATGAAAAAGGCCGGAGACGGAAGTATGGCAGCCAAAGTATCAAGGGTGTTATTCAACTACCGCATTACACCCCAGTCTACCACGGGATTGTCCCCTGCCGAGATGTTGCAAGGATGGAGATTAAGATCCACATTGGATCTGGTGCATCCAAACATCCGAGCTAAGGTAGAGAGGATACAGTGGAGGCAAAAAGAACATCATGATCGACGACAGAGAGAGAGAAGTTTCCTGGAGGGAGATGCAGTGATGACGCGAAACTTCAGTTATGGACCTAAATGGATTCCAGGGTTTATTGTCAAGAGCACGGGTCCCCTGTCATACCAGGTGAGGTTGAATGGAGGTTTAGTGGTGAGGAGACATGTGGACCAGATTCTGCGGAGTGCACAGGAGAAGGACTCCATGGAACTGCAAGCCCCGGAAATACCGTTAGTTTCGGGAGGAGGGCTCGCAGCGGCAGGAGGATCTCCGATCTTGGGGGCCGAGGGAGACCGCCAGGACTTGGAAGGAGAGGTTCCCAAGGACCCAACTGTTCCAGGGCTGGACACACCGGTACCAGAGGTGGTAACTGTGACACCGGAGTCACCTAGGGTGGTACCATTGCGCCGTTCTAAGCGGGCACTGGTTAAACCTAGTTACTTGAAGGACTATCAGTGTTACAATTGCATGTTTAGCTTAAAAGAGCAACCTAACTCGATTGTAGGGTAACCGTTTAATACTAGCCGGATATTAGAAATTAAGTGACTAGATGGATTGGTTTTGGCTTGCTCCCTTGTTTTTTATTATGTAAGGAAGCGTATTCAGTGCTTAAGAGGGGAGGAATGTAGTATCGGGCAAGTAATGTTGTTATTGTACTGTAGGGGCGCTCTGGGGAATTAGCAACATGTAGTGTTGGTTCTGTATCCTCTGGTAACTTGTTGTTTCCGGTGTATGTATGGCTATGGAGAAGTTGTGAACATGTAACATGGGTGCGCACCTGGTGGCTCTTAATAAAGAAAGGCCTTACAACTCCATGAACCGTGTGGTCTCCTTATTTCCCAGGATATAACACACTAGGATATACTTTTTCTCTGCTGAACTTGGAGTAATCAGAGGCCCCACAATATCCATAGCTACCCTCTGAATTGGCTCCTCAATCACAGCAAAGGGATCAAAGGAGCCTTAACCTTGTCTCCTGCTTGCCTACCTTTTGGCACTACTCACAGGTCCTGCAGTGCCCTGTTACATCTCTGGAAATTCCAGGCCAATAATGTTCTGCATGATATGTCTCTTTGTGCACTTTATGCCCATATTACCTGCAAAGGGAATATCAAGGGCTATGGCTAGAAGTGCCAGACAGTAGGCTCTTAGCACTACAAGCTGCTATATTCTCTCACCCTCTAGCTCTCCTTCATGGGTCCACTCTCTATACAGTAAGCCTTTGTCCCACTATATACAGATTCCCTCTTGCCTTGACAATCAGGAGCCTCACTAGCTACCTCTCTCAGGCCTTGTAATGTAGGGTCTGAGTGCTGAGCCTGTCTCTACTCTCTCTTTGTAACCCTTCCCAGCTCCCGTTCCACAGGAAGTTTGGTATTCTCTGACAGCGGTGCCTCACTGTTAGCCTGGGTACTGATACTCACCTTTGCTCTTGCAGTCACTTTGTCCAAGGGAACATCAGTGCCCTCAAGCAGCTGTGGCTCACCTTCAGTCTCACTGCTACAGGGTAGCTCCCTCTCTGAAGTAACCACCACACCAATTCTGTCTTCATGTCTGCAGTCTGCCTAGGTCTTATCCAGGCTTCTAGACCCACATGCTTGTCTACAAGCCTGACTGCATGTAACTGCATGGACACAAAGCACTGCATTGTCAAAATAATTCCCTATCAGGACATTTGCAGGGATATCCAAAAACACACCTGCTTGCTTGCTTCCTTTTCCACCTTCCCAGTCAAGGTGAACCCTAGCCAAAGATATTTGGAATGGGGATTCTCCTAAAGCTCTGACTAAACTTGGCTGCCCAAGCAAGTAGTGCTCCTCTTTAAAAATTGCAAGCATCACAATTATTAGGTCAGAGGCTATGCATCTTTTAGCAGTGGCCTGTTTCCCATCTACTAAGATATGATATAATCTCTTGTGGTAGTGTGGTACTCTTGTTGTCTCCAGACAACTTACTGCTGGCATTCTGTCATTCCCACTTACTGGACACCCCACCATTTGTTCCCCACCTTGCCTCCATTGACATCTATATGCTACATGGCCTCACTGGTTGCATTTAAAACATTTAACCCTTGGTTCTAGCCATGTACCTGGACTAGCAGCTTTCCCTTTTGCTGGTGAACTCTGTTGAAGCAGTTTAGTCTGCTCACCATAGCTTCCCTTAGACCTATGAGTAGCACTGGGTATCCCTTTCCTGTGCAATGGTGCCCTGCATGCTAGGTATAGGTCTCCATTTTACCCTAGCTCATCTGTGGTATTACATTCTCTAGCTGCTAGGCAGATCCTCATGTTCTCAGGCAAAGTGCTATGACCTCAGCAAAAGGTCTGCCAGCCCTTCAAAAGTGGTGACCTGACACCCATTCACCCATCTACGAAAACAAGTGCTTAACTCAGCAATATATTCACACACACTTTCATTTGCTTTGCATCTGTGCTCACAAAACTTTTTCCTATAAGCTTCAGGTGTTAACTTAAATACTCCAATAAACAATATTTAACAGTATTATAATTTAAGCAATCAGTATCAGCCAATTTTGAAATAGCAGTTACAGATTTACCATGTAGGAAGGTGGTCAGGAACCATACCTAGAGGCCTTGGTCAACATTATACTGTTTACACACATTTTCAAACATATGAATAAAACTATCAAAATTATCACCCTCTGTAAATTGTGGAAGACATTTACTGACCTTTGTTGCTTCTGGAGTTCAGTTACATGCTTCCCCATTACCTCCATGACCCTGGCAAAGAGTCAGCATCTCCTTTAAAGGTTGCCTCTTCTTCTCATTTTCTTCAGCTTCCAGACATCTCAGTCTCTCTGCTGCTTCTGATTCATTTTTTTTCACCTGCCACAGTCTCTCTGCTGATTCTAGTTCCAAACATTTGACATCCAGTTTGAGTCTCTTTAAGATCAGATTAATTTTTAAGTCCTCTGTGGAAAGGTTGAGCTGTCCATTTTTTGAGAGTTGTACCTCCCTAAGGCCAGTCTGGTTGTCTTCCTGGTTGCTGGTCTGTGATGCAGTTGTGACCAATGCTGCAATCATTCCTTCTTTAGTCAGGTTGGCAAGCACCAGTCCTTTAGCTTGGCACATCTTAGCCATCTGTCTCATTGCTTACTCTCCCTGCCTTACTAAGATAAAAAATAAAGAAAACTATTGTGATGTGAAACTCTGAATGTTCATTGTGTGGCTGATTGAGAGTACAGACACCATCTTCAGTGATCACTGTTTACAGGCTACAGAAATTCAATATCCACACCACTGAATCCTAATACGTGGATAACCCACAACTGCCAATCAATATATGTGATGGCCCACCACTGAACCAGTAATCAAGGAGCCTCAATCCTCACCTCTGGCAACAGTGGGGGATATACATTGGGAAGATGACAGGTACATACACAGTATTTCCAGATGCAGTTCTCTGCATCAAGTGCAATTTCTCTTAAGAGCACACTGAGATCACAGTCAGTTGGGGGCTGATTTCTGCCTGTTTCTCCAGATCCCCACTAAGACTCCCCACTGGCTCAGCTATAGGTTGGAGATGTCACCTGGGTGGCCAAGCCAAGACCTTCAGTACCCTCTCTGTCCAATCAGTGCTTTGTGTCTCTGCCCAAGTAGCTGACACTCACACTTTAAGGTTTGATTTACACACACACACACACACACACACACACACACACACACACACACGCACACACACACACACACACACCTGGGAAAGGCTGGTACACATTTACTAGCTATGCCCCCTTCTGCCCAGAATATAACATAGTTGTTACACCACCAACTGACTTTATCAGTTGCTTTATGGCCCTTAACAAAGGGTGTCCAATCTTACTGTGTAATGTTACTATCAATACAAATGGTAGTCTGACAAACAGCTAGGCTTTTAGGAGTGGCCCACAGTGTCACCTAATAAATATGCAAGTGTTCTCAGAACTTAAATATGTCTCACAAATATCAGCTACAATGACTGGTTTAAACATATTTAATAATAACTAATTAAAAAACAAGAAAATACTCAGTATATAATCACAGTAATATCAAAGTTCAAAATCACAGGAAAATATTTAAAAGAACATTGCGGGACAGTCTCAAATAAATAAAAAAAACATCTAAATTATGCTTTGCTATATTCCTGACTGCATGGAAAAAAATAGTATATCCTAGTTAACTTACTTACAGAGCAAGCAAGGCAGATGTGGTGAATGGGTCTTCCAGTTGATGTTGTTAGGTCAAAAAAAAAAAAAACAGAATACTCAGTCTCTCTCAGAGTTCTTAAATTAATATCTCAAATATTACTGCTAGGATAGCTTACAGGTTGACATCACTTCTTGTCATCTAACTCTATCCCAAGTAAAAAAAAACATCGATGCTGCTTGTAGCATTTAGCACTTAGCTGTCAAAATACATAAACAAGGGCTTTTCTTAGATCTAAGACAAATCCCGGAAGTCATAAAACAATAAACACTTTCAGGACAATACAAAAAACACTTTTAGTTCTATGCATTGTGTCTGTTACTGCACTGAAACTGAAAGATAACATCCTTTTATTATGTGGCTATAGAGTAATTTAATTTCAGCTATTTTCCTGAAGTTAACCTCTGGTGTTCCAATTTCCAGTGTTAAAATATATACCTCTAAACAATTACAATAGAGCAGGTAAACTTCTGTTCTAATTCACTAGGGTACACTGTGGATAGATCTTTAAGCTCAGTACTTTGTAAATTACCTTTTTAACACAACTACTGCATCAGCAGTTTGATATACACATAACATACTGTTCTAATACAGTTATAACACAAGCATCTTACATGAAGCATGCTGACATTCACAAATGACACATAACCATTTACAAAATTCCAGACAGCTGTGCTGGCAGTATCTCTGTTTGTCACACGTCTATATAAATCATGTTGATATTCACAAATTACATATAATTATTTACAAAATTCCAGATAGCTGTGCTGGCAGTATCTCCTTTTGTGACAGCATTATAGATACTATATCTGCTCTTGTCTGAAAATCTGCCATAGACCTAGTGGGACTAACTTAGTCAACAAAACTTATACATGCATACATAGTGTTCCTCAGCACCTTATAGGTAAATACTAGCCTATCAGTCTGCAAGCTATTAGAAGCCTAGCCACTAACCAGAGGTCAGAATTAAACCTTTACCCTGTATTTGTGCTGCTTTTGATAGATGCAGTTTGCAATGGCAGATAATGATTTTATATCCACTGAAGTTTGAACTTTCAGTACTATATAATTGGTGAGACTTGCAGTCTGTGCATTCTTTGTTTTGATATTGTCCCATTCATACTTGCTGTCACAGAACTCCTGATCTCAACTGAGAGTAGAAACCGAAACAATTAAAGCCAAAATTCTGATCAAAGAATGACTGTAGTAGTTAAAACAGGCACACTATGGTATTCAAAAAAACTGATTGGAAACTAGATCAATTCATTTTGTGTGTGTGTGTGTGTGTGTGTGTGTGTTGTGTGTGTGTGTGTGTGTGTGTGTGTGTGTGTGTGTGTGTGTGTGTGTGTGTGCGTGTGTGTGCGTGTGCGTGTGTGCATGTGTGTGTGTGGGTTTGTAATGGGTTTTAAGCATTTGGTTAAATAATTTAATTTTTGGATTGAGATAGAGTACATGTCAAGTTCTAGTGTAAATGGTACAACTCACAGTTTTTCCATATAAGTGCATTATTTTAAGCTGTAAAAGTACAGAGGAGGGGGCATGCTGTGGAGTAATTGATACAGCATGTCAAAGTAATTTGCTTCTGGGTTTTGATAAGGTATACCACATGCAATGGCAATGCAGCTGCAATTTAAAGTCTGCCAACAATGAAGAGAGGAGAGAAGTGGACAGATTTTATCATTATTAGTTCATTATCAGTGCATTATGCAGTTTGCTTCCAGATAATAGAAAGCACATATATATTTTTAATGCTGCTGCCAGTTTGCTAAAAATGGATTTGAGCTTAGATAGAGCATGCAACAAGTGTATGTGTAACTAATGTAACTTTTATTCCAAGAAAGTGGTGAAAGGCATCAAACTGCAAGGGAATGATGCATCACTATACAACTGCATTTCTCTGCTCTCTACCTATTTGACAAAAATTGTTTGGTTGAATTACACATTATACAAAATATTATTTTTCAGGAAGAGAACTGATATTTTTAATTAACAGATGATAATTAGTTTTCATGTATACCTGCTACTACCCACATTTCCATATGCATGTCAATTTATCTGTCTATTTATCTATCTGTCTACCCATCTGCAGTCAATATTTCTGTATCCAATCACCATGAGGTGGTAACTTTATACCTACATGTGTTGATTTACAGTACCATAGCAAACCACAAATACTTCTGCAGGAATGTATGTTGTATAATATTGTTTTGTGTGCTATTTTCCATATCATCATGGCTGTACAGAAATTGCTGTTCTTAAGTACTGTATTTTTTGCATTTTTTTGCTATCCATTTTTACATGCCTGTAATGCCAATTTGAATTTTATTTATTTATTTATTATTTTGTTGACTGGGAAAGTCCGACTAGGGCACAGCCTATTTTCAGTGGAGGCCCAGGGAGAAACGCCCCAGATGCATGTCTTTGGATTGTGGGAGGAAACTGGAGTACCCAGACGAAACCCACTTGAATGCAAGGAGAGCATGCAAACTCTGCACAGAAGGCAACCCAGCCAAGAATCAAACCAGAGAACCTCTTGCTGTGAGGTGACAACGTTAACTGCTGCACCACTGTACGCCCCAAATGTTTCAGTGAGTTTGTATTTTTGTTGGAAAACACTGATGTGCCCATATTTGACTTATTTATTTATTTACTTGTTTAATCTCTTTTACCCCTGCTCCAGTGTGGACTGTACAGTTCTGCCTCTGATAAATCTAACATATCATATCTAACACATAACATGCGACACATAGCCCTCCAGAACACCCATTATCACAGCTCTCACATAAAAATACAAACCACACACCCACCTTTGCTGAGGCTCTCAATAGAAATCTACCCAAACAGCAGAGACCTTCAAGGCATAAATGCACTTGACCACCTCAACACAGCACAGACCACAAGACACATAGTTCACCTACACAGTGTGTCCCTCAACCTAAACCTCTAAGGAAAAACAGCTTGCCTAATACACTAATCATAGGTGACTCGATATTGAGGCACATTGATGTCCCACTCACTAGGTTGAATAAGAGAAGTTTAACAGTAAGCTGTCTATCAGGTGCCAGAATCCGACACATAACACACGCACTCACGTCACTCCACAACAAGTACAAGTATGACTCTGTCACTGTCCATGTGGGTGTGAATGACCTGAGACACACCTCTATGGACTACATGAAAAGAGACATGGAAGAGCTCTTGGATTATGTGGCTCAGGCAGGTATGACCCTAGCCCTGAGCAGCATCCTGCCATCTCCTAGAATGACACCACAGTACAAGCAGAAAATGATTGACTTAAACAATTAGCTAAGTTGCTGGAGTAATTCTAAGGGGATCCAGTATCTGTCTGGTTGGGATGACATGATTGACCGACCTTGATGCTTTGTCAGAGATGTCCTGCATCTGTCACCTCTGGGTTTCTGGATACTGGGTAAGGCTCTTGCCACCCCTATAGTGTCTTTTTAGATGATGTTCCATAGACCAAATTACCACAATAACAACTATAAATAAATGCAATCTGAGGGTCATACTGCTCAATGCTAGAAGTCTAAATCTCAAGATGCACTTGCTCGATGCACTTCTCAAAATGGAGAACATCGACATTTGTGCTGTAACAGAGACCTGGTTTACAGCAGCAGAAAGCACCCCTGCACTACCAGGCTATAACTCTTTCCACACCTTTCAGCCCCAGAACATGGACTGAAGCTCCAAAGGCAGTGGTGTCTCCAAATTCATAAAGGATATGCACACCTCCAGACTAGTAGCCCAGCATAATGCATTTGTGATACTTCAGGTACAACTAACATTGGGTAAGACAGTGATTCAGGTCGTAGCCTGCTATAGGGCCCCAACCCTATCCCAAGACTCTCACTCCACATTACTAAGCACCCTGGGAACTATTAGGGTCCAACCCAACACTCTCATACTAGGTGACTTCAATTACCCCTCCATCAACTGGGAAAACTACTCATGCATTAATACACTGGCCCAACGCTTCCTGGGTTATATCAATTCCTGTTCCCTGGACGAGCTCATTCTTACCCCCACTAGAGGAAGAAACATCATTGACCTGGTTATTACTAACATGGGCAACCATTGCTCTACACCAATAGTCAATTCCTCCCTGGTTAGATCCAACCACAAATTAATCACCATGGAAATCCACATCTCCCCCCCACCACACACACACAAAGGTAACCACCATGAAAAATATCTCCAAAGCTGACTTTGGGATCCTAAATACAGAGGTGGCTAACTTCATGGCCCCTATGTCAATGGAAGATAGATGCATGACTGTTGAATCATACACTGATGCACTGTATGAACACGTACATAAATACATGATACTAGCCATTCCCAACAGAACCAAGATGCTCTCCTCCAAAAAAAAAAAAAAAGCCAATCTGGTGGTCCCCTGCCATTAATAAACTTTACAACAGAAAGAAGAAACTGTTGCAGAAAAAGGTGAAGTCCTAAGACTGGAAAAACTCCCTTATTAGCCTCAACAAAAAGTTGAGATCCCTCATCAAAACCTCTAAAGCCAGCTATGAAGGCAGAATTGTGGCAGACAATAACACAACCACAAATCCTTCTATAGTTATATCAAGAATCTCCATGGCAATACCCAGGTTTGCTATGGGTTACTGCACAATGGTACCTCCTATACTGAGCCAACAGATATTGCCAGCACACCGGCCAACAGATTCAGTGCCAACTTTACCCGTCTCTCCCACCCTAAAGGACCAATCACAATACTGGAGGAATGCCAGGCACCCAGCTTTACTGCAGCACAGGTTAAAGCTGCATTGTCCCAGGCAAAGAATACAGCTTCCATGGGACTACAAAGTGAACTTGCATTGCATCTGTGTGCCCTGTTCAATCACAGCCTAATTTCAGGCTTTGTCCCTACCAAATGGTGCACTGCTACAGTCATCTCTTTCCATAAAGGTGGAGTGACTACAGACCCTGGGAATAATCGCCCCATTAACCTGAAGAGTCTGATATGTAAGGCTACGGAGTGCATCATCATGGACCTAATTAACAAGGATATAGGGAATCTCCAAACTCTAGATCTCACACAATTTGGTTTTGTGAAAGGTAGATCATGCCTGCTCAACCTGGTTGACTTCTTTGAGTCAGTCACCAGAGCTGTGGATGACAGCAAGGCAGTTCATACAACCTACCTCGATCTGGTCAAGGCCTTTGATACCATTCTTCACTCAGGAATTATTAAACTCACCAAACTAGGCATCAACTGCTATATCACTAGGTAGGTTGCAAACTGGCTCAGAGATAGAACCCACAGTGTGAAAGTAGAGGACTCCAAGTCAGACTGCTGACCAGTTAAGAGTGTAGTCCTACAGGGATCGATCCTGGGTCCTCTCCTGTTTGGCATCTACATCTCAGAAGTCCGAGGGACTCCGGCTGATCAAGTTTGCAGACAACTGCAAGCTGGGAGCCATTATTAACTCCCCAAGTGATGTAGACATCCTACAGAAAGGCCTTACTGATAACAATTACTGGTGTCAAAACCATGGCCTTAAGCTTTGTGCCAAAAAATGCATCATCATCCCCTTTGGAAAAAACTCAGTTCCCACTAATTACCACATCGATGAATAAGAGATATGGGATTACAGGTTGACAGCAACCTCTCCTTCGACGACAACATTGCCACTGTGGTCAGAAAGTCCTTCTGTGGGGCACATCTCATTACCAAGGGTTTTGCTTCCAGGAAGAAAGAGGTCATCATTTCTCTCTCTCTCTCTCTCTTCCCTCATTAGGCCAATCATTGAGTATAATGCCCCATTTGGCATGTACCTCACTAGACGCATGCAACAGCTGGAAAGGCCATAAAAGTACTTCACAAAGAGGATTCTAGGCCTTAAACACATGTCGTACATGAACAGACTCAAAAAAATGCCAGCCGTCTCATATTGTCTACTACAAGGCGATCTCTGCTTGACTTACAAAGCCATATCTGACTCAGCTCTGTTAGAAATGCTACATCTACAGAAATCCCAATCCCTGCACACCACATACTCCAGACACCTCAACCTCATTACAACAATCAACATAACATGCTGGAGGGACAGATTCATAACCCAGAGACTGCTCATAGTCTGGAATAGACTTCCCATACATGTCAAGCAGAGCCCCTGACTGGCCCTCTTCAAGATAAATCTTGATGAGTGAATGGGAAATAGAAAGTTCACTCCAGGGATCACTCCAGTGGCTCTACTTGATAGAGGCACTGAGAACTAATGTCGGGCAGCACTAGGCCAGGGTACTTCTATGGGCTAGGCTTGTAAAGACTCCAGGGCCATTAGCCTAATACACACTTATGAACCTATGAACCTATATTTTAGCATACACAGGAGTCATAATCCATAAAAATCTACTGCCTAACTGAAATTAGATCTCCAGAGAGTTTGTTCTGCACATACATAGTCAAACACCTGCCTATAATACTATCTGTACATATCCTTACAAGGTTGTGAGATGAGGATTGTTATTTCTAAACAGTAGTAAAAATCATTCTATGAATTACTATGATTTATTTTCTCTTCAAAGTTCCCCTTCAGGAGTCATTGTGATTTTACATAAACATCCTATTTCTTCATTAAACCAGTAATAAATGCATTTGCCTATTCTTTACTTCTCTAGCCAATTCTCTCAGCAAATCAGCATGTCTTGACAGACGACTCCTAAGAGGGACTTTTTAAGGAATCTTTTATAGAATTGCACCCCCCCCCACCATTCTCACTTACTCAGTCTCTTCCTGGTCAAATCTGGCATACATATTTGTCAAGCTACTTTCAGTGCCTCAGATTTTCACACCATTTTTATACATTTTTGTTCCCTGCATTCTTCATTTTCACTTTCCCTACCTACTCATTTTCTTCACTAATCTAAAATTTCCAACTCAGCAGTGTTCCTTTTCAATGACCACCATGACATCAATCTAAAGTGTACCCCCTGTTTTGCTGTAACTGACCACTAATTGAATTGCATCCTCCCCTAGGATACCTTTAGCTATGCTGTGGCAAAGGCAGTAATATCCCACAATAAGAACTGCCTTCAGAATTGGTTAATAAAAGGAATTCTGTGTTGGTGTCTGTGTCATAATCATGCAGCATACAGCTATTAAAATTTGGTATAGAGGAAGGAGTGAAAGGCAACTACCACTACACATGGTTAAGCTCATTCTGCCCAGTTCAGCTAGAGGTCATGCAAAGGGTGCAAAAAAATCAATTCATGTAACGTACAGAAAAGAAAAGCTAACAGATATTTAAGTCCATTGATGACAGAGTGAGTGTAAATTAAATAATTACTTTTAATAAGCTGCATCTATAGAATATGTATCCCTCTAGTATATCTCATCATTATAAGGTGAAATTAAAAAAAAAAGTTTTCTATGATGATATAGGTGTAGAGTTTGACACTGCTAGTTTACATGTTCAGTTTTCAAAGAGTTTGTAACTTTACTGTTCAAGTGTTAAGTGTCACTCAATGGAAATTAGTGTGAGCAGTTGAATTCATGAAATTCGCTATAATATGCAGCAACTATGGCACGGTGGTGCTTTGCTCATGTAGTAAAATATTTATGATTCATAAACAGAACTGCACATCTGATGACAGAGTGAAACAAATATTTCAATGAGGTGATATTCATTGACCAATCATTTTGGCAGCATCCTGAGCATGTCAGTTGCAGATACCAGTTAGAATGTCAAGATGCTCCTATAAAGAGGGGCAACAGAGTACTTGTCCCTGCACTTTACAAAGCTATAGCTTAATCTGCTTTTGAAGGATGATGCCACTGTGGAATACTGATGTGCAGCACTGCAGATTGTTTAGGTCTACAAAGCAGCAGCACTGGTTGTTTAGGTCTACAAAGCAGCAGCACTGTTGTAAGATACAATGAGTGATAAGGCAACACTCCATAGCAGAATGTGCACTGAACATTAGGACAGTTATTTGCTCTCAGGAAAAGTGAGCACTTTGCTAAGAATTATATAGTTTGACACATTATGTACTCAAAATATGTATTCTTTTTTTTAGGTGATGCTGGAATATACAGTTACAGTGGGTGGGGTGGGGGATTACTATACCACCATAGTTACTTATCTCACACACACACACACACACACACACACACACACACACACACACACACGCATGCATGCACGCACACGCACACACACACACACACACACACACACACACACACACACACACACACACACACACACACACCTGTATGCTTTTATTTGTATGAATCTCTGTCAATTTGTCTACGTATATGTGTGTGTGTGTGTGTGTGTGTGTGTGTGTGTGTGTGTGTGTGTGTGTGTGTGTGTGTGTGTGTGTGTGTGTGATGCACTGCACAACCCCAAACAAATGGTCTACGTACTTTGGCCATATAGAAATACACTGCTATACTAGAATTGACAGTAGGATTCAGAAGTATTTCCTATGTTTGCCTCACTACCTATTCTTTCACACAAATCCTCATTTGCATCCCATGTGAACTTTCTACCCTGTTACTCATATCACTATTTCAATTATAAGACACAGTTGCTTGCTTGCCAGAATATCTGTTTGTGTTTCAGAAGCATAGTTTGTGTCTGTTGTTCATTAGCTTGTTTTTGCTTGCAACATCTGTGTGTATGAAACATGCCTTCATTTTATTGAGAGATGACAGTATAGTAGAGCTTCAGAAACAATAAGTAACTGGATAAAAGGCAGCAGCTGGAGGACTTTTCATATGCAAATATGCTACAGGGCATGAACAGCAATGCCTATATTGGGTGGTATAAAGTTTATTGTAAACTACATTAAAAGAGAAATAAAAAGAAATAGTAAACATGATGAAGGCACTATGGCATAGTAAAGCGCAACATGGATAGCAAAGGTTTCAGTTTCATTTTTAGCAATCTATGCACAGGGCAATTTCACCAGGATAAATTGCATTTATTTATTTATATTTCTGTTTGTTTATTAACCTTACTTGCAGGTACTAAATAAATGGTATGATAAAAACATCCATGAGGTACAATATGTAGATATTTTTTTAAAAATTCAGTTATACCTGCCAAATTTATATTACTTGATAAAGTTCACGCAGTGCACATGTAAAACAAATTCATGTACACAACCCGAGAAATTCCAGCACAGCAAAAGCATCCTTAAAACTCAAATTTGTTCTTATACGTAAAGAAGAAAAAACATGAAAAGTTGAATAGTATCTGATATTCACTATAGTAAAAATTAACATTTCATACACTGCATACACAAAATACAAACCCACATCCCTATAAAACAACACTGACAGGATAAATCAATACTTATTATTTTTTTTATTTAGTTTACATTTGTTAACCGGGCTAGTCTAGCTGGATATATGTCCATTTTCAGTAGAGGCCCGGGGAGAAAAGCTCCAAGCATGAACGGTGCAAAAGTTAACAATGTATAGGCATAAGAAGGATTACAGAATAATTTAGTATTAGTCTTAAAAAGAGAAATTCATGATACATTATTGAACTACAACAGTTAACAATTTATAGACATACATAGCTATCATAGAGAGTAAATAAAAGTACATTTCAAATTATAGAAAGTTTAATAGAGGCTCTACTAACTGATAATTCATCACACAGTAGAAGGTATGTGCAAGTCTCAGGTAGGGAGGAGAGGACAAGTGGTGTATACATCATTCAAAAGACGGAGAAGTAATAAGAATTGGATAGTTAAGTAAAAGGAGTAGGGAAAAGGGGTAATTAAAAAATAAAAGTTGAGAGACCAATGTCAGTCAGGGTTAGTGCATGGACAAAGCCAATGAGTTTTTAGATGTTATTTTAGGTGTTTTTTAAAAAGAGAAGTAGATGCAAGGGTAGATATTTCAGCAGGAAGCTGGTTCCAGATTTTTCCTGCAGTGTTTGAGAAGAGAGAATCCCCAGCTTTGTTATTAGCTTTATTTGAGGAAACTAGAAGCTTATTAGCAGAGCAGAGTGTGGATAGATTTGTATAGGGTGTAATTAGATTAGTGAGGATAGGTGTGTTGTTAGGGTGGTGTAGGATCTTTTGAGTAATAAGTAATTGTTGACAGAGTATATGGTTTTTCAATTCTAGCCATCCTAGTTGTTTGAGGTTAAGGCAGTGGTGAGTTTTAAAGGGGGAGCTTGTGATGAATCTAGCTATGCTATTATAACAGGTGGAGAGTTTCAAGAGATTAGTTTTGGATAGGTTAGTATAAATGATAGAGGCATAGAAAAGGGTAGAAATGAGGTGTGTTTGGGCAATAGTTTTCTTAGCAGAAGGGGTAAGGAAGGCTTTGATTCTATAGAGGGTACCAAGTTTTTTATTAACAGACTTTATAGTGGAGTTGATGTGTTCGTCAAAGCTGAGACGATTATCAATAGTTACACCTAGAAGGCGAGTTGTAGTATCTGGGGTAATGATAGTACCATTGTTGGAGGTTAAAGAGAGGAATGGAGTAGGTGATTTGTGAGTAGGGGTGTAAAGCAGTAATTTAGTTTTTTTAGGATTTAGGAGGAGGCAGTGTTGCATAAACCAGTTTTCAACATTTTGAAAAACAGTTTGGGTAAGGGAGTGTAGAGTGGCTATGTTCTTGGCGGTACAGATTAAGGTAGCGTCATCAGCATATTGAATACATGTGGCTTGTGGTATGGCGTTGTGTAGATTGTTAATAAATAAAGAAAAGAGAAGGGGACCTAGGACAGAGCCCTGGGGTACTCTGATACTGACTGGTAGTAGTGAAGATAAATTGCTTTGCCAAAGAACAGCTTGCTGTCTATTTTCCAGATATGACCTAAACCATTGTATAGCTTGAGGGTTGAGAGAATGGGAAATTAGTTTGTCAAGTAGTGATTTGTGGTTAACCATATCAAAGGCTTTAGACAGGTCAATAAATAGGGCAGAGGAGAAAGAGTTATTGTTACGATTTTTATTTATGGAATCTGTAAAGGATAAAAGGGCAGTCGATGTGCTGCGAAATGGCCTAAAGCCATGTTGGCAGTTTGCAAGTAGGTTATTTTGTAGTAGGTGAGTAAGTAATTGTTTTTGAACACATTTTTCCATTATCTGAGCTAGAGGGGAAAGTAAGGCAATAGGGCGATAGTTAGAAAGCTCAGTAGAAGGACCACCTTTGTGTAGTGGGATAATATGGGATATCTTCCATAGTGCAGGGATTTTGCCTTCTGTAATAGTCCTGTTGATAATGATAGAGATTGGGTATGCTATGTCTTTTGCGGCTATTTGTAGGAATTCGGATGGGAGACGGTCAGCGGAAGGGGTGCAAGGTTTAAGTTTTCAAAGTAGTTTACAGATGAGGGATGTAGATACCGGTTGAATCTGAAAGGTAGGTAGGGGACTATTACAGGTGTTAGTTTGGAAAGTGGTGGGAGGTGGTAAAGAATTAGCTAGTGTTAGAATGGCTTCGGTAAAGTAGTTATTAAAGGCATCGGGGATCAGGGTGGAATTATTATGGTTGAAGCCAGTTGGGTCTGGAGTAGTGGTGTTGCCTGGATGAAGGAGTTTGTTTATTCCTGACCAGAACTTTTGAGGAGTTTGTTGGTTGGTTTGTTGTAGTTGAAGGTAGAAATCTTTTTTATCTCTAAGAATATCCTTCTTAGTGGCGTTCCTTAGCTGTTTATAGTGAATGTGATTTGTTGGGCATTTGGTAGCTCTCCATTTTGCCCAGATTTTATTTCTGAGGAGTATCTTCTGCCTGGTTTGTTTTGTGAGCCAAGGGGTTGATTTGTTTTTTATTTTAGTAGTGCGTATAGGAGCATGGCAGTCAAGGATTTGAAGAAAGTTAGTATTAAAGTAGGTAATGGATTCATCAAGTTCTAGATGGATTAGTGGTGACCAGTCACATGCTTGCAGCTCCGTTAGGAAGCTGGCAGGATTAAAGAATCTTTTTGAGCGAGAGGTTTTGATGTTATGAGTGTTTGGATGATGGACTTTTTGTCTAATAATGTAGGTAAGCATGTGGTCGCTGATATCATCAGGAAGGATTCCTGGAGTATAATTGTTAGGGTGACTATTAATAAGGATCCAATCCAGAGTAGTTTCCTTGTTACTGAGTTTATGGATTCTTGTGGGAGTTGTTATTAATTGTGTGAAACCAAAAAGGTTTATGTGATTAGTAGGGTTCATAGAACTACAACTGGACCAGTCTATGTTAAAGTCACCAAGCACAATGGTCTCCTGGGGTAGTTGGGTAGAGAGATGAGGAAGTAGGTTCTCAAGAGTACTGGTATTATTACCTGGGGGTAGATACATACAGAGAAGGTAGATAGATTTGTAATTATTCATTTGGAGTTTGGTAGTTAGGATTTCTGAACTGGTGGCAAATGATGGTAGGTCATTAATGGGGGTAATTTGGAGGTTAGATTTATAAATAATGGCTATACCTCCACCTTTTTTGGTTTTTCGGTCATTTCTAAGGATGTTAAATCCTGGAGGGGTAATTTCCTGGTCTAGAGTAGATGGTTTAAGCCAAGTTTCTGTAAGACATAGTATGCCAAATGAGTGAACATCAAGGAGAGCATGTAGATGGGAGATTTTATTGTTTACACTTCTAATGTTAAGGTGGCTTATTAGGAGGGAGTTGCATGGTTTTGTTAGTGTAGACACTGTAGGTGATGTTAAATTGATTTGGTTGTTGGTATAGTTATTATTTGGGCCAGGATTTGGATGGATATCACCGTCTATGAGGGGTTTTGCTGGGGGTGCTGTAGAGATTTAAGGAGCTTAAAGTGGTTAGGAAGAGTCTTTTTGGAAGAGAAATAGGTAATGTGGTGTGTTCTGTGGTATTTTGGTAGGATATAGCTGGACATACAGGTTATGTTGCTGTGGTTATGGGAGCAGATGACAGAGGGTGTTATTGTTTGCCGGATGTAAGGGTTTTGTTCAGAGAGACAAAGATATTCATAGTGGGTGAGTAAGTAAGGTATGGTAAGTGAGGTCATTGTGGTGGTCAAGAGTAGTATGTTTAAGAGGATATGTTTATTTGATGGAGCCATAATAGAGAGTAATGTTAGGTTGGGATAAGGTAGTATAAATAGGTGAAGTAGAAAGAAAAAGTGAGTAATGAAAGGGATAGAGAAGGGTACAAAGAAATAAGGGAAGAGTTTGGGGGAGTTTGAAAATGAGGAAGAGTTGTGAAGGAAGATAGTATAGTGGATAGATGGAAGTTTGTAGGAGTGGTAAAATAAGGAAAGGGTGATTAAATAAGGTAATGGGTAGTTCTAAATATTTGAGTGAGATGGGGGAGTGGTCTGGAACTGGAAAGGTGAGAGATAGGATGGGAGGGGGTGTGGCCAGTGAAGTATAAGTCTAGGACCTGTGGGGGTGGGTGGGATTTGGGGGTAGGGTAGGGGAGCGGAGTGAGCCCGCAGGGCGAACGGAGCAGGTAGAAACCGACAAGGAGCAGAGCAGCTGGAGGAGAAACAATCAGTCAGTAGAGAAGAATACAACAGGTAAGTGAAGTAAGCATGAAGTGGGAAGGAGCAGGGAATAAGTATGGAGTGTCCAAGAATATAGGGATGTAAAGCAAGCTAGAATAAAGAGTACAGTGTGAGGTAGCAAGTAGCTCGAGGTCAGATAAGTAAAGTGTAAAGCAATCAGAATAAAATGGGTGAGCTGGAGAGATAATAGAAGGGTCAGTAGTGCCCCCTACTGGACAAAGCTAGAATTGCAAGCAGTTGCAGTATAGGGACGAGGATTGTAGTTCTAGTTAAGGGTGGGAAAGAAGCTGGTAGAAGGGGTAGTAGCAGGTGGGAAAGGTGTAAAGAGTACAAGGTAGCTACGTATGGGGGGGGGGACTGCTGTTCGACCTGGCTCAGGACGAGCTTTGAACCCCTGAAGCAACACTGAATGGTAGTAAGTTTACAGGTAGGACACAGTTAACATACTTTCTGAAATCCTTGAAGGTGGGAGCTGGGAGTAGAGGCTTAGGGAGGAAACCACGGCTATTTATTGAATGGGTCCTTTGTCACCAGTTTGTTAGGTTCTCACAAAAAAGTGGTCAGGAACAGCACAGTGAAGAGCAGGGTACTTGTACGAAAGAGAGAGATAACAGTAATGATAAGTAGCACAAAACTAATAGCAACAATATATGATATTAAGACAATAGTTATGACAGTAAAAAGTAGAGCATTTACTGATTCATTAGAAGCTAACAATCTCCTAACAGGGTATGCAGTTTCTTTTAACAAATATCTAGCAGTACATTCTTTATAGGTTCAATTGGATAGCATGTAACACATCAGTTTAAGATAATCTTATCATTTACATGCATATAAATAAAACAACAGTGCCATAGTTCAGGAGCAGAGTGTTAAAAAAATGTCAGGAATTGCTGTAAAATGACACCAGGATGAGAGTTAGGGCTGCTAGCATGCAAAAGGACTACTCTATTCTGTTGGCTGGGAGAACACGCTTTGTTGATATGGCATGAGTGTCCGCGTTGTAGTGAGACTGCTAAAATGCAATACATAGCCTATTAACTAGGATTTTAATATATCTATCAGTAGTGAGACCTAATAAAAGTAGAACCGAGTGTAGAAAAGACAGAAGAGATATCCCGCCTTCCTAGTCTCCCTGGTAATGCTTCAGTGTTGTTGTCGTAAGGCTAACATGGCTGCTCGCAGCCTTAAAAGTATGCAAATGTCTATAAAGGTAGCACTAGTAGTAGTACAGTCTGTAAAATTATTAAATTAAGCTAAGATCTCCAATACTCCTAGAGTCCGACGCCCAGGTAGCAGCCAGAGGAGGTTGAAAAAAGGTTCGCTAAAGCTGAGGACTAGAACTGTGTAGAATAGCCGTTACAGGCAGCCTAGCAGTACAACAACAGCTATCTGGCGTATAGGGAGAGTACGCACTTTTATTACTATGTAGTTAGCCAGGTGCAGTATTCCTTTAGTAAATAACAAGCATGCCGACCATATCTAGGTGTTTAAATGTAACTCAAGTTACACTGATTGAATATCCATATCCGACCTACATCAGGCACTTTAAATAAAAGTAATTTATATTTGAACAAAAGTGTTATAATAAAATAATAAAAATGAAAAAAAAGAATGGCACTATCAACAAAATAGACAAGGTCTGATTGTAACTATCTAAACAAACTCAAAATGAATTAATTAAAATCTTAAAACAGAGCATAACATCCACAAGATACTACAAAGGAAAATGTGCATATCTGATTTATATGAAATATTACTTACTGCAAGGCAAGAGAGCTTCATGCATAACTCTTTGATTCACAACTCATCAAAACTCATCTACAAGATAATTCCTGTATTATGCCCCAAACCTTCACACTTTCCATGTAACACACACACACACACACACACACACACACACACACACACACACACACACACACACACACACACACACACACACACACACACACATGCGCGTGCACACACACACACAGACACACGCACACACATGTACACACATACGCAGGCATGCGTGCATGTGCTCGTGCATACACACAGACACACACACACACACACACACACACACACACACACACACACACAGACACACACACACACAAACACACAGCAGCAGCATGCAGTCCAGTATTTTTTTTAAGTTTACCATTCTTTTAGCAGACCGTGATAATTCACATCTCTGTTTTATATTAGCTGTATATTTTCCACTGCTGTAACACTCCATACTTTAAATAAATAAAATTCAAGTCTACACAGTGTGAAGTTACCAAGGTTTACATTCAACAATTTGCTTCACATTTTTTTCTTTTGCTGCTTTATCTCACATTTGGTTGGGTTCACTTTCCTCAATATCCAGCTGATTTAAATTATTAAAAACTTCTTTAGCAGTTATTTCTTTTTAGTTAAATGGTAAACAGAACAATGTGGAAAGGTTATTGGGCTTGTATCTGGTTGTCAGGTCTCAAGGTCTGTACTTTTCTTTTGCTTACTGAAGATTCTGCTTGGATTGGTATCTCATTCTCATGAACTCCCCTGAGTTTCTAGCAGCATCGTGGTTCATTCTTCCTAATTAGGCTGTGAGTATGCAATGCATCGTTTATCTATAGACTGGACCTCTCTGTTGAGATGCTCATCTACATCTGTTCTTGAGTCCCTTCTGAGAGACCAATGCAGCTCTGTTCTCAATTGTTTCTTGATACAGTTCCACCATTTCTCTTCTTGATTGTCCAGGGACCGGTCCACCCAGCTATCTTCTCAATTCTCTATTCAATTCTGAAGAGCTTTCTTTTAAACAAGGAGGAGCCTCCTCTATTTCCATTTTGGAAAAGTTAGAGGTCTAGCTAGTCCTCTCTGTCTGAATCCTTGTTATTTCATATTGTTCTTCTGAATAGTCTCATAGCATAAGTTCTCTAACTTAAAGTTGTGTTCTCAAATTCAGTGGCAAAAGTAACCAAAAGGTGTAAATAATGTAATGTGAAAATAGATTTATAGATAGACAACTAGAGAGGTAGACAGACAGATAAACTAATAGATACATAGATAGAAAGATGATAAATTGAATGATATATAGATAAACAGATAGATATACAGGCAGACAGATGACCAAATTTGCAGATGATTTCTATTTAGGTGCAGCTACTTAATCTGCCCAAGAATCAAAGATAATCCAAGAGAAATTGACACAGACAAATTACTAATGTTGGTGTTATGGTCTTAAACTACCTGCTAAGAAATATATAGTCGTATCCTTTGGTAAGCCAGCCACCCCAGCAAATTACTACATTCATTATACATCCCTAAGACCTGACCCAGTAGTCAGATATTTGACAACACATGTAAATAGTAACTTGGCATTTGTCCATCCTGTGTCTATAGTAGTAAGAAAATCATTCTATGTTGCACAATTTATAAGCAAGGGTGTGGCATCCTGGCTCAAATATGTCATTTTTTTTCCATTTTACTTTTCAAAAGACTAAAAAGACTAGTCATCAAGTACAATGAACCCATCAGCATGTACCTGACCAGGCATATGCAACAACTGGAGCAACTACAGAAGTTCCTCACAAAAAGAACACATAGGCTTCCCGTCCATGTGACTCAAAGTTCTTCCCTACACTTAGTCAAGCAAACCCTGAATCAGTGAACGTGGAATTGCAAATTTACCCCCAGTCTAGCACCTATGTCTCTGTTAGAGAAAAGAAGTTTATAAATGCTCAACCACTCATGGCCCATTTTATATACCCCACCACCACCACCACCATAGCTTATGGGACCGATACCTTTCTAATATTTCAGTTTAGCATAGTTAGGCTTAAAAGACCATTTGGTGTCATTAGCCTAGTATTTTCCTATGATTCTATAAGAGATATATATATATATATATATATATATATATATATATATATATATATATGAAGATAGATAGGTAGATAGACAGAAAGACAGACAGACATACATGTACAGGCATGCACCTATATATGTGCACATGAGAGTATATGAGCATATGGTTGATTTATGTATAAGATGCTAATACTCTAGCTGTGCAATTTCAGCATCTGTGCTGCCACCAAGCCGCAACGCTTTCTTTCTGGTTTGTGCTTCTCTGTAAGTGTGTTGTCATGCTGTTACACTGTTATAGGTGTGGTACCCAAGGTCTCAGAATGGTGCTAACACAGTAATCTATGTTTTGTATCTCCTCCTCAGATGTGCTCTGCACCAAATGCATATTTTGACAGACAGAAATAAGGTGATAATTCTGCACTGAAACACTGTTGTTTCTGAATCACATGTATACATTTTCCATGTGCATGTTTCACACATAGAGCCTTACATGTCCATGAATCCTGACTATTGAAGAGCATTAGTGGTAGATATGAACATCTCCTACTACACTTACTTTAAACTCAGGAGAAAATTCTATAATTTCTTAAGTATATAATAGTACGGGTCTATATCATAACATCGAAGTGTCAGAACTTCGAATGTTATGACATCGAACCCAAAACCAAGAAAGCTGAAAACCCCAAAGACTGAGAACAGTGATTTTTTTTTCCCTGGGGAAAAAAAATCACTATTCCAGTACAAAACGCGGAACAGACGAACACTACAAACTATTTCTAATGTGGGGGGCTTCACCCCCCACACACCCCTACTTAAATATACCAACTCTGAGATCGCACCCCAGTGGAGGATATAGCAAAGCCGTGGAAACGGACCACCTAATTCTTTCCCTGGGAAAGAATTTGATGTTCCATGGCTTCGATATTGTCAGTCTTCGAACTTTCAAGTTCGAGGTTTTGTGTTCGAAGTTTTGACACTTCGATGTTCTGAAATAGACCCTAATAGTACAGACTTGGTTCTCATTTATAAAGTTAGTAGTTAGACAAATAGTGTAAACCTAATGTATCAGTTTGAAAGACAATCCCTAACAGTGAAGCATTAAATTAAAAGGGAGCAAAGAGCTAATCAGCTTCGATATAATGAAAACTCAATACAATATTTCATGATTCAGCAATAATCACTCAACTTGCATATTATCAGAGTTTAATGTTTATTTTCCTTTAACATAAAATTATACCTGTAAAATGTATTAGCTGAGCAATGTTGCGAAATCATTAATAAACGAAGAATGGATGCTAAACTGAACAATGCAATTATGTTTGAGTTTATATGAGATAATAAAATCACTTTCCAAATGTATAGTACAATGTCAAGAATTAATAATTTTCTCATAGTAAATTCAGTATATGAAAGGATAACGATGAATAAAACAGATCACAAAAAAACAGAGGAACAGGCTAAAAATGACAGCCAACTGCTTGGACAATTTATGGAATCAAATACATGATTAATGCTTTTGTTCCATATCTGTACAATGGGACTTCATCAAAACACCATCAGTAAAAAAAATGCTAAATAATAAATTGTTTTAGCAGTTGGCTGAGAGTCATTCATAGCTTCTTCCTCTGTGTTTAGTGCAGGTTTGTGGTTACTGGTAGTTTTGTGCAAACATGCATTGGATTTTGGTTATTGTAATTGTAGTATTGGAGATGTTGGCAAATACAACTACATGAGGATCGTTGTAAGGACAGATAAAAATATGTGGAGTAAACTCCCCTCCAAATGTATCCAAAAGATAAAATGCAATATAAAAGATAAATATCAGATACGGAGGTGAGAACACAGCATGAAGTCAAATTCCAAAGACTCAAAAGCACCAATATGACGAAACACAAAGTTTATTCGAGTAACACAAAGT
>NC_056729.1:888513097-888563097 GCF_019279795.1 Protopterus annectens
ATGAATATGATCTGCTTGGAAGGACCTGCATAAAGATCTGCAGACAGGTGTAAAACAAATACAGATTATACATAAAGAGGTATATAAATTCCAAAATGTTATGTTATGTCTCATATTTTTGAATCTGCCAGTAAAGTTTTCTGTCTTGTATTCAGTTTATGAGAAAAGACAATTAATGGAATTACTCAGAACAGTTCACAGTGTTAAGGAAAACAACACACTGAGTGGTGATGAGCAGGAAGAGGGTGATTCAGAGACATATTCGATATGACTATACTACAGGGGAAAGAGCACACTATTCGTGGCATGTAAATACATGTACTCTGGCATAGAAATGAGTGTCTTACAGAAAAAGGCTCTCATTGTATATAAATAATGAAATCAAATATAGTAGAGAAATCCCAGTCTTAGGCCAGTTGGACCTATCTGGTCCAGTATTGCTCTGCTTCTATAAGGGGGAAGTCCAAACTGGGCTATGACAGGGTTATTATTCTTTATGTAAATAAAATGATATTGCAGCAAACTGTAAGGAATTTTTCAACTTGTAGTCCTGCTTCTGCAGTAGCTAGAAGTCTTCTTAATGGAATGGACTATGTTGCCTGGAATGCCAGTCTTCTATTATTAATACTCCATCTTAAGCCCTTGCATTGCTCACAGTGCTAGTTGCTCATGTTGTCGTAGAGGTCATCTTCTGCTGATAAGTGTTCAGGGTCTTCAACAAAAAGCTGAGATTTTGTCTATTGTTTCAGTTACTCACAAAAGATAATAAAATTGGGTTTAATTTGAAGAATGACAGTGGCACTGTGCTTTTTTTTGTGTCTTTCTCACGTGGAGTATCTTACCAGTTACTAATAAGTTCATTAGTCCATAGTGTTTATTAGACTAACACCCACAACGACCTTTTTAAGCCTAGCCATGCATCCCATATCTATTACAAGTTCTGATACCCTTGATAAGTGTAAGCAAGGGCTTGGGAGATGAAATACTTATAAGCAGGGTCCTGGATGATGAACGATTTACGAGTTGCCTGTGTCAATTAGAGACATAGGTGTCAAGCCAAGAATGAATTTTCAGTTCCCCATCAAATTCTCCAACTTACAATTGAATTGGGTTAGAGAGGAACTCTGCTTCACATGGATGGGGACCCTATCCCAGAGATGTGTGAATGTCATTATAAAGGTAGCTGTAGAATAGTCAGCCTTACACAGTATGAAAACAAGCATCAGTAAGAAAAAATAACCTGGACGTTTGCAGTGATGTGAGATAACATTTGATCACTACAACTTGTGATAGAGTGTTACCGCCCTAATGGTATGGTAGAGAACCACTTGTTGCATTTGCATATAGGAAGGAAAGAATCATGAAGAGTTGAAATGTGAATTGTGTGGTTTTTTTCCAGTGGAAGGAGACAAATGTGGAAAGAAAAAAAATTCCAACTGTTTGTAAGAGGAAAACCAGTAGCAAAAGCAGTTGACTTGTGTAGGTACTATAAGTATACTACAATTTCAGTCACCTTTAAAATGGAGGAAAGAACAAGAAGGGACAGAAAATGGCTGGACTACATTGGGGAGGAGTTTGGAGTGGAGAAGTATATTGCAGAAATCTAAACAAATTGTATATGTTTTGCATGCTCTCCCCACATCCATGTGCATTTTCTTAATACATTCTGATTTCTTCCCTCCTGATAAAACTGCTAAGTGGTTACTCTAAATTATAACTGTAGACAATATTTACTGTTGCGCTTGTAGCCTGGGCTACGCCTGTAAATTATAAGCATTAGTCCATTTTCCCAGTTCAGCTAGTAATTAAATAAACATAAACTTTCAGAAATTATTGTTTTGCCAATTCTAAGATGAGGTTTGAGGTGATGTTGTTGATTATGATGATGATAATTATTATTAGTACAAGTATTACTGCTCTTGTTCATCAATCTAAGGCAGTTCAACAGTTTTATGTCTGTTTGTAGAAATGTTATGAGAATTAACCTGGCAAGGCCCTCCAGCAATTCAGAACAGGTGCAGGAGATGACTATAAGGCCAAAAAGGATGGAAGGGGTAACACCAGCTGAACATATATATTGGAGTTTAGAAAACATTTGTTCTGTTTTGGACCTCCAGCTTCCCACAACTAACACTCATCCACACTGACTCATTTGTTCTAAACATCCTGGGATCCAAGGACTGTGGGCATGGGTGGTGAGAGTTGGAGACTGATGAGTCAGGAAATTTTACCAACTTTCATGTTTTAGATAAGCTTACTGGAGAATAGTATAGTATGCTCAGTGCTCTCTACAACACCTTCCAAAGTCGGTTGTGTGTGTAGAGTAATTAACTTAGCAAAACAGGTTTATTTATGCCTTAACATATTATTGACAAACTAGAGGTATTGCATTTCACTATACTGTAGTGTCAAACATTCAGATGAGGGTCAGTTCAACAACACCACCAAAATGGTCCAAATAGGCCCCAACACTCGCCTAACACAGAGACAAATAAATTCAGTGCTATGAACTGCAGCAATCATGGGATCATAGGAGATTTCTAGGCCACTGACCCAGAAGTAATTTTAAGCCTAGCTGTTTCAACCCAATGTAATACAGTAGAGGTACTAGTCAATACCCAAAACTGCATTTAGTGATGACTGCCTATGTCCAGGAGGGATAGTATTAGTATATGGGGTTATATTATAGGTGTTAGGGAAAAGTACAGCAATGCCACCTCCTTTCTTGTGATGTCTGTCAGACCTAATTGTTTTGAAGACTGATGGGAGGAATTCGGAATCTTTTACATTGGGTTTGAGCCAGGCCTCAGTAGCAGCGATGATGTCTGGTTGATTTATAGGATCATAGGAAGTTGCTAGTCTATTGGCCCTGAGGCCCTTACAAGCCTAGCCAAGAACTGAGCCCATGTTCTGACAAGTCAGCACCAGATTCCCCTGTCCAGCAGGGACACAGGTGGAATTCCAGGGGGTGTATTTTCTGTTCCCCATCTAGCTATCCAGGTTGCACTTAAAAAGAGTTAATGAGGTACTCTGCTTGATGTGGAGAGGGAGTATTTTCCACAGAAAGTGGGGGGGGGGGTCTCTGGGATACAAAACTGTCATGCCAGAAAGTCCTATTGATGCCACACACCAGGTTGAGGTTGCACATGTGAGTTAACTGAGTGGAGCTGGACTTGTGGATATGCAGCAGTTCCATCAAGGCACGGTCTGAGATTGCTTTGTATGCCAGACAGAGGTCACCTCTGAGGAGTCTGGATGAAACTGAGTAGAGGGACAGGACTTTTTAGCCTATCTGTGTAGGGTAGATGTTTGATGGCCTGGATTTTCCTGGTGAGGAACTTCTGTGGTCTCTCCAGCTGCTGCATGTGCTTTATGAGGTACATGCCAAAAGGGGCATCGTATTCAATAATGGGTCTTATAAGAGAAGAATACAGGGGTGTTATGATGTCCTTGTCCCTAAATGAGATACCATTACTAATGAGGTGGGCCATGTAGAAAGTCTTCCTTACAATGGAGGCAATATGGTGGTCTATCTTCATTAGCACTCTTCAAGAAAAATCTTGATGAGTGGATGGGAAATAGGAAATACACCCCAGGGATCACTTCTGTGTCTCTGGTCGACAGTGGCACAGGAAAATAACTTTCTTGGGTGGTATAAGCCAGGGAACCTTGTTGGCTAGGCGTATGTAGGCCCTTGGGCCAATAGCCTAGTACCTACCTGTGAACCTATGAACCTATGAACCTAAAAGTCAGTTTGCTATCAACATGGGTGTGCAAGTGGTGGCTGCATTTATTTTGACTAGGTGGGTTCTATCAGTGAACCAGTTTGCTACACATCTAGTAACATATGAATTGATGCCTAATTGAGAGAGTTTATCTATTAGACCTGAGTGGGGAATGTATCAAAGGCTTTGGCCAGGTCAAGGTAGGTGGTGTGCATCAGCTTCCTCTTGTCCATGGTGTTGGTGACTGTCTCAAAGAAGTCGACAAAATTTAACATGGATGACCTCCCCTTGCCAAAACCAAACTGTGTGAGATCCACATGTTTTGAGGTTGTCAAAGTCCATTTTAATGAGGTTCATGATAATCCACTCCATGGCCTTGCAGATCAGGCTAGTTAGGCTGATGGGTCTATAATTGTCCTGGATCAGTGGACACTTCACCTTTGTGCAAAGGGATGACAGTGGCTGTCATCCACTCAGCTGGGATGAAGCCAGTACTCTGGTTTTGGTTGAACAGGGTGCCTAATTCTGCTGCAAGTTCCTGCCTGAATTTATGTATGATGCAGCCAGGGATGTTATTGGGTCTAATGGAGGCAAATTTTTTTGCCTTTGATAGGGCAGTGATGACTTGCTCCTTAGAGAAAAGGGGAGGGTGGCAGATGCTGGGGATGTCCTGATTTACTGATGGGGGGGCAGACTGGTGAAGTTTTCACTGAATCTGTCTGCCAGCTGGTTGGCTATATCTACAGCATTTGTGTATGTGATGTCCTTGACCACCAGTTCTGAGAAGATCTGAGTGTTTCCTTTGAGATAGTGGACATATGTGAAGAAGGCCTAATGATTGTTGTGAAAAAACTGAGGGGCTGCCAGCCTTGCTAGATAGAATTTTGTAAATAATTCTATGTCATTTGTAAATATTAATATAATCCACAGGCTTGTTTTACAAATGTAAAGAGAACTGTATGTTATGATTAAAATATATGTTGTACTGTGATTCCAAAATGTAAACACAGTGCACCCTGCTGGAAGAAAGCCGATGAGCAAAGAATTTTATAACTGTGTTTGATCTCAAGCTCGGAGACAGGATGTCTGGGCTAAGAGTTTCTTTTTGTTGTTTGAAGACAAAGAACATAATTAGGTTTCACATTGCTGTGACTTCGTGGCAGCTGTAGAAATCTTACATTTTAACTTCTGTAAGCCTGGGAAACCTCAGCAGGGGTGACAAGAATGATATAATGTGAAATGACCTAGCAGTACTGTGTATTATCAATTTAAAGGCTGTCTCAGAAAGAAAAGACAGCGTTTTGTATCTTGTCTTGGATTTAGTAAGAACATCCACCAACACTTGCTTGCTCTGTATATAGGTAGCATTTAGAAGAGTGATTTCTCTTAGAATTAGTTAGGAATATAGCCAGATTAGTCTAGCTGTTTTCTATATTTATGTCAGACTATCCTACAATATTGTTTCCACATAATTCCTGTGATTTCTGACCTCTGTAATGTCATTGTGTTAAAGTAATAAGTATTGTCTTGTGTTTTTATTATTTATTATTAAATGTTTTTAAACTTTTCATCTGTGGCTGTTTTGTGTAGAGATAATTTAAGCTCTAGAGTACTTGCATGTATTTGGTGATACTGTATAAGCCACTCCAATAGCCTTAAAAGTTCTGGTCACACTTACTATTTGGATAGCAGTAATATTGCACAGTCAAATTAGACACCCTTTGGTAAGGACCTTTGTAGTAGCTGATAGCAGTGGTTGGTGGCAGTCAGTACTACCTTATTGTCTGGCCAGAAAGGGGGCATAGCTGGAGAACCTGTGCAAGCCTTCTCCAGAAGTGTCTTTGTGTTTGTATATAAATCAAATCTCAAAGTGTGCATGTGTGTCAGCTACTTGGGCAGGGACATGAAGCACTGGTTGAACAGAGAGGGTGCTGGAAGTTTTGTCTTGACCACTAGGCTGAGATCTGAACCTTATAGCTGTGCCAGTGGGGAGTCTTATTGGTGGTCTGTTGAGAAAGGGATAAACCAGCCGCTGACTGACTGTGATTTCTGTGTGCTCCTAAGGGAAATTGTACTTACTGTGTGTGTTCTTGTTATCCTCCCAATGTGGATGCCCCTCACTGGTGCTAGTGGTGAGGATTGAGGCTCCTTGATTACTGGGCCAGTGCATGGGTGTCACAATTTTCTTTAGTAGATGTTGCCAGTTTGGACTTGAAGTTTGCTTTGGGGGATTTCACTAGTTCTCATATTTGGTTGTTCAGACTAAGGAGAGATTGTTTCCAATCAGGCCTCTTTTATTTAGTACTATCCGAGCATGACGGTCATCAATTTTATTACAAATTCATTGAAAGTTTAGTGTAACAATATTTAAGGATTTACAGTAATTATAGTTACTATATAGAGCAGATGGGTTAGTGGAAATAGGTCCTGGATTAGGGTGGATATCACCACATAGGGGTATGCTAGAAAATCTTGGAGAGTAAAAGTATGTTATATGGTTTCTTTTTAATATGTTGAGTTGTTTCTCTTGTTATAGGATAATATGTCTAACAGGAAAACTTTTACATTTGGGGAAAAGTAGTGGATTTATATGAATGAGCCTACGGAATATATATTGATAGCTCTCTGTTAGGTATGATAAGATGGATGTGACATAAGACAGCAAGTTTTCATGGTTGACATTATTGCATGTGACCACATTGTTGCATATCATTATCTTCTGCATCACAGATTGTTCCAGCAGTGAGTAAAATAGCCTCACGCTCCCAACCAGGACAATGATAGTTACTACCATGTGGACAGAAACACCATTTGGTATATGGCATACATGAGTCACCAACAAATGGAGTTAGGGGAGATGCATGGACTTCCCATCATTTTGTACACAAAGATAAGTAAAGCATTATCCATCCTTGGTATTGCGATCTTTTGGCATCTCAGAAGAAACATATTAGGAGTTTTGCAGGCATCAGCCTTATGGATTCTACACCAAGTTATTGATGTTCTGCTGCAGCATGTAGAAGAAAATATATTGTTTCCACAGATAGCAAGCAAGGGAACTGGCATTTTACAACATAGACCATTTTTCTGAGGTCATGGGGGCCATTGATTGCAATCATATTGCCACCAACATCAAATCTACTCCATCTGGTGTATATATATCAACTGGTAAGGATTCTACTTCATCAGCTGTCAGGTTGTGAGCAACACACTTGATAATAATATATAACATGTCTGTGTGCACCACAGGTAGTGCTCAGGATTCCTACATCTGGCACACATACCACTTCTATCAGAATTTCATGTTTGTTGACTTCCCACAACAGGCCACTTATAATGGTGACTTCTGTTTTTTGTTGCATAGAGCCAAGGGAGATGGCCTAGACAGTGGCAGAAATCACATATAACACTTGACATTTGCAGTCACAGGACACTGATGAACATGTGTTTGGACTCCTGAAGGTATGTCTCGACTACTTGGATATATCAGATGGCACACCTCACTGTTGCAATGCACATCTGAGCCTTGCAGTCAGTTATTCATGTTGTGTGCCATGTTAAATAATATGGTAGTACACAAGTATGTACAACTGTGACACATTGCAATTCAACCAGAGAGACCAGTTGCAACATCAGATGATGAGACAGGTGCAAAGTCATCAGAGGAAGAGTCTTCAGTGGTGCCAGACACAAGTCACTGGCAGGTAAAATGCATAAATGGTACTGGCAAAAAGCTGCATTTGTTCAACAATGGTGGGCCATGAAAATAACAAGGCACAACAAAACTGATGCATGCATTACCACACCCTGGCTATTCTTTATAGTGCAATGCATTGCATTCTGAGTGCATTAAACACTACCTTATCCTCATAGTGAGTGGATAAGCATAGTCCTCATCAATTGTACAGCTAAGGTGGGGGACAATGACAGGTAACAGTAATACCTCCATATAAGCAAGGGTCATGGGAGGTTAATGCTGTCTTAACTTTTGTGTATAACATAGACTGTGAGAGTTGGGGACAATATATCTGTGTGACAAGATGGAGCTTCCATTTCTCAAATGTTGGACACATGTGATGTTTGGTCATGCAGTTTCAGAACTGAATGCATTCTGCATGTGAGATGACATAGCACTTCAGGATTGTACAGTATCCTTGATGTGGCACCTTCTGTTGGGACCAAATGGAGGAATAGCATCCAATCTCTCAGTGAAAGACAAAGTTAAATGCGGCACTTTTTCAGAAAACATGGGAGATGTATGATGCGGAGCTCTGAGAACCAGAGAAAAAGGCAAGTCAATGCACACCAGGGGAGACTGATGAATATTATTGGCCATACTAATGAGACTGACAATACAAAGTGTAATGGCTGTTGTGACCAAATAGGACAGTGATGTATTCTCTGGGACAGTTTGCGCCATCAGCTTAAGCCCAGTTTATGACTACCCAACTTATATCTGTGCTTTTACACATCCATAGCCAGTATGGCCTGCAGAGGTACATCAGAGAGCAGTTACCACTTGCCTCATTGATGTACCAGTAGATGTCGTGTTGTAACCAATGATGAAAATATGAGTGTCTGCTCCAAGTCTCTATATATCATGTCAATCTGCATGTGCTTCTAGTCCTTCCACAGTCCATGCAGCTGTTGCACATCCTTCTGCAGGTCAAGCAGCACTCTGTCTGTCACTGCATTGGTGTGTGTGTGTGTGTGTGTGTGTGTGTGTGTGTGTGTGTGTGTGTGTATCTGTGTGTGTGCAGCAGCTGTCTGTGCTTAGGGAACTGAACTGAACATCTGCTGATCTATGTCAAGTGTAGTACACATCCCAGGGAAAGTATTGTATAGTTTTTAAGTACCTAGCTCTGAAGTTTATACTTTGTGATAGCACATTTTTGTCTGGGTTGAAAACAGATAATCATTACAGATGTTAGGCAGATGTCCAGAAGCTGAGGCTATGTGTTTCAGTCTCAGGTTGCATGTCAAAGCACAATATGTCCAGGGGCTCTCTTTGCTAGGAAAACACCTCAATTGCATCAATTTAATGGAAGAGCTGGGGAAGACAACTCTTTTAAATGTGATGGCTTCATTTGCTCTGCTTTTCATTGTTTTCATTATCTACTGTCATGTGGTATGCCAGGATAATAGCAAGATTAATACACAGCATTAAATGAGGGCAGAATTAATAAACCTAGTCAATACACAGAAGCAACGGCACTATGCATGCAATACTCAATGGCATCAACTATAATAACAGACATAGCAATCACAGTAACGCTAATGATAACCATGGTAATCAATATCAGTAATACATACATTTAGTTTTCTTTTCAATCAAAGGGATCCTTAACTATATAAACCTCTCCAACAAGAATTACAACATGCAAGGATGTCTTTATAGACCACTTGAACATGTCCTGTGCATTATAGCTGCAGCTCAAAATATATCCGCTCTTCAGACTATCACAAATAAAATACATTTTTTCATGGCAAACTCACCCTCATATAACCACCAATGACTAACCTTCTCAAAAGTCCTTACTCAGGTCACTTATGTACAGTCTCATGCACATTTAATGATGTGATTAATTTTGCAGCTCATAACATCTAATTCTTAATAATGTTGTCAAACATATATGTAGGATGCATACTCATATGGTGTAAATAAATATTTCTCTTTACATCTTTCTTGAAAAATGGTGTATTTATTCTTCCCATTTCATTTTTACTATTGATAATGTCTAAAATGTCAATCTGATCAAGATGCACATTTTTTAAAAAAGTTAAATATCTAGTTGTAGTATGTACATATAAAAACATTGTTAGTTAGCATAATACTGAACAACCCACATATGTTATTAATATTCATCTCCTTAAGAGTGGCAGGAGAACTCATATAGTCTCTGATAGAGTTGATTCCTAGATTGTTAGGTATAGATGTAAATAATGTGAGACCTGTGAAGCTTTTTATATAGGCAAAACTAATCATAAGCTAAAAGAATATATAGGTGACTATTTGTCTGATATAAGAAGATGTATAGGAACAAATGCACTATATAAGCATATTAAGAAGACAGATGATACACATTATTTTAAGTTTGTGGTTTTACATGTTATAGATGAACATATTAGAGGGGGGAATATAATAAGTATTACTGAGAGGGAAGTCTTTAAATGGATAGTCAGGTTAAGGGCTCATAAATAGTCTGGTTTGAACAGCATGACTAGCATTAAAACTATATTGGAAGTATTGCAAAATCAAGTCAAATGACATGATATGCCATGTTACTTTAAATGTTTTATTCTTTAATTGATTTTATATTATGTGACCTCTGTAAAGGCTATTTAGATGTGTTTTACTGATGTAGTACTTTTATTGCTTGATGAAGCAGTTATAATTATTGTCATTAACTACTATCAAGTATAACTCACCATTTTATCAAAAGCGTCACCAGGTTTTACCAATGATTTAAATAGACAGAGCTACAATGAAGTAAAATCAGAGAACTCCATGAATAATAGGGACAGTTGAGAGGAATGACAACAGTTTACAAGGAAAGATGAAGCAATAAGGGACATTGCATACATATCAGGTAATGCACAGTTAGAGAACTTCACTGCCATTAGCATAAAAATAAACAAAGGCAGTATTGCACATAGAAATGAAATAATGTCTGAAGAGGCACACATGCTAAACTAATTTAATATTTTTCTTGCCTTATAGGCATTAAAGCCATAATGAAAGTGTAATGGCAAATGCCCCTGACCTTTAAAGGGGGACATATTTAGGAGATTTGTGAACACCTGTACGATCCTTCACATAGATGAAGTCATCTTGGAAACAATCAGTTGTGACAGCAACATGCATAATGGAAATGGTAGGAAGTGAGACTGTTAATACATCCCAGGTAGTTTTGTCATGCAATCCAGAGGAAACTGTTAAAGAAAAAGAGCTGTCACTTTGAAAACCATATTAATTGAAGACTATGCTGCAATGCATTGTTACATATGTTTGACTATAACAGATGAGGTGTACATAGATGAGAGTTGAGGGACATGGACATCTGACATATATCAATACACAAGTTCTTCAAATCAAAAGTCAAGTGGAGGTTTTCGTTTACATTACCCAATTAATCTTCTCCACCTCTCCAGAAAATCTACTGAACTACTCTTATTTAACATCAACATTAGAAGCATCTCCAATAAAATTCACAACCTCCATGCCTGTCTTTCACTACACTCCCCAGATGTAGCTGTTATAAGAGACATGGCTTAAACCTTACATTAAAGATAATGAAATTATACCACCAGGGTATAGCATTCTAAGAAAAGACAGAACTAACAAGAAAGGAGAAGGTATCGCCATATTATATAAACAACACCTCACAGTAGAGATCCTGCAAACAAACCATCCAAACCTAGACAAGGCAGAAGCACTCTTTGCACAAATAAAACTTAATACAAACAAGCTAATAAATATAATCGCCTGCTATATTCCACCCGGTAACAACATAGCCACTCTAGAGAACCTACTCCACTCTTCATCAGCAAACTTTCATCCTGGGGGATTTTAACATTGATTAGCTAACATGCAATTCTCACAGCCCCACAAACCACATTAACCTTCATGGCTTTACACAAATTATCCAAACTCCAACTAGATTAGACAAAACAACTAATAGGGAATCAATCCTCGACTGGATACTTACAAACAAACCAGTCCTCCCTTCATATACAGGTTGCTGCCTGATGGCCTAAGTGACCATCTAACAACACACAGCGGCACAGTGGTGCAGTGGTTAACATTGTCACCTCACAGCAAGAGGTTCTCTGGTTCGATTCTCAGCTAGGGTGCCTTCTGTGTGGAGTTTGCATGTTCTCCCTGTGTTTGTGTGGGTTTCCTCCGGGTACTCCGGTTTCCTCCCACATTACAAAGACATGCATCTGGAGCATTTTTCCCCGGGCCTCCACTGAAAACAGGCTCTGTGGAACCTAGTCGGACATTCCCGGTCAACAAATGTTAAATAAATAAAAAAAAAAAAACTAACTACTTAGGCAGCATTTCCATACTATTAAATCAACAGTCTACCCAACAGTTAGAAATAAAAAGAACCTTAACCCCAACAACCTCATAGTAGAGCTAAAACATTGTAACTGGACACCATTAAACATCTTGACCTTAATGAAGCTGTCAAATACTTTAATGCTACCTTTCTAAGCATCCTGAACCAACACATCCCACCCAGCAATATCAGAATCAAAGCTAATAGTGCTCCTTGGCATAGTAAGGAAACCAGAGCCCTCTTCAAAGCCAGGGATAAAGCCTGGAACAACTGGCACAAAACCAGATCCCAAGCTACTAAACAAACATACCTGGAGCTTAGGAACAAAGCCAATGAAAAAGGTAAAGCTTGACAAAACCAACTACTCCCATAGTCTTCAAGTAAAGCATCAGCATAATCCTCAAAAGTTCTGGGCAGCAATTAACAGTACTCTCACAAGGAAAAAGTGGTACCCCCTCCCCTACCACTGAAAACACTACAAAAAACATAGCTACTCAATTCAAGAAATTCTTCACTAACATAGTACTAGTCCTATCTAACCAAAAAAACAACTCTAACAATCTCCCCACTGAAACCTATACATCATTTAATAATAACAATTTATTCCATTTCCAGCCCATCTCTACTGACAGGATAAAAAAAATACACCAAAAAACTCAAACCTACAACACTAGCATCCGATAACTTACCAGCAGAATTCCTACAAATAGTAGTCGATGCCATAGCCTACACTATATCTATTCTTATTAATAGATCCCTGTCAGAACCCCTTGTCCCCGATTTATGGAAAATATCACATATAATACCTCTACACAAAGGAGGGAATTCTACAGAATTAACAAACTACTGTCCAATAGCTATCCTATCCCCAATTGCCAAAATCCTAGAAAGATGTATACACACCCAAATTATGGACTACTTGCACTCACATAAACTTCTTTCTACCACAAGACATGGCTTTCACCTGGGTCGCTATTAAATTGCTGAATGTTTCAAAGATCGAACGTCATATGGTTGACACCATATGATCGAACTTTAAAAGTTTGAAGGTGAAAGGCAATGGCTCCATACACGCAGAATGGGAAAATTACCCTTTTCTGCACTGAAGTGCTGACTCAGAGTTGATATATTTAAGTAGAGGGTGTGGGGGTGCAGGGGGGCTTGCCCCCCTGCTCAGAGCGCTAAGGTAAGTTTTATTTATTTTTTTTACTTTTTTATTATATATTTGAGGTTTCAAGTTTCGCTCATATGTTGTCGAACATAAGAGGTTCGAAATTTTGATGCTTCGAATATATAATATAGACCCTTTCGCCGCAATCACAGTACCACCACAGCTCTTATGCCCTTCACAAACACAGTCAATTACCACAGAAATAATGGAAGATTTGTATCAGCCACCTTTCTTGACCTGTCAAAAGCTTTTGACATGGTCAGACAGAGCATACTCATCAAAAGTCTCTCCAGTATAGGCCTTACCGTCTCCCCCTTAGCCTGGTTCCAAAGCTACCTTTCTAACTGCCAACAAGCAGTGATGTCCCAACCCGAACTCTCTCCACTACTCCCAGTCACTCTTGGTGTGCCACAAGAATCAATTCTAGGTCCACTACTTTTCTCCTTGTATACTAACAACCTCTACTCTGCTATTCTACATGGATCTGTCATACAATATGCAGATCATTCCACTCTAATCTGCTCAGCTTCTTCCCTACAAGAACTCCAATCATTTACCCAACTATCCTTCCTAGCAGTTGAAAAATTCCTATCCAACGTCCAAATTATTCTGAATCATAACTAAACAAACCTGCTTCTTTTCAAACCAACCAAAGCCACCACCCTAGACCCCACCTTTCATATCACATCTTTTAACAAAACCATAATTTCCCCCACTGCTCACACAAAGCTACTTTATTTTATTTATTTTATTTTACATTTTATTTTACATTTGTTGACCGGGCTAGTCTAGCTGGAGATATTTCCATTTTCAGTAGAGGCCCGGGGAGAAAAGCTCCACACAGAATACAATAAAGAAAAACATCATAGTGTTTGTAAGAAAGTTCGTAAAAGACAAAAAACTATAACTCTACAGCTTCCTATTATTACTAAATGAGTTAGTTACCAGTTCATACAGTTACAGTCCAAAAAAACTTATACAAACATATAATACTTTGTATGATAAAGATACTAAATGATACTATATAAAATAATTACTACCACACACAGTCATAGTTGAAAAACTTTGAATAAAGATAAAAATACTTTGTAAGATAAAGATACAGGGTAGGAAGTGAGCGAGAAGAGAGCTGAGAATAAGGGAAGTTGGAAGGGATAAGTTATGGAAAGGAGAGCAAGTAAGACAGTCAACAAGCAAAGAAGTAATTTGGAAGACAAGTGGGAGTAGAAGAAGAAAGCCAGGTGGAGGGTAGAGTCAGTGAGAAGTAGGAGGTAGTTCAAAGTAGAGTATAAGTAGTGGAAAGTTAATCAGGTTTACTACAGGAGCACAGCCAGTGGTTTTGGAAGTGCAGTTTAATGTTTTGTTTGAAAAGAGGCAATGATGTAATCTTTGTTATGTTGCTAGGTAATAAATTCCATTTTGTACCTACTGAATTTGTAAAAAGGGAGTCACCAGCAGTGTTATTAGATTTTATAGAACTAGTCAATAGTTTACTAGAGGAGTGGAGAGAGTTAAGGTTGTTATAGGGGATTATGAGTTGAGAGAGTATAGGGGTGTTCTTTGGTTGGTACAGAATTTTATGGGCAATAGTGAGTTGTTGGATTGCAAGATAGTTTTGAAACACTAGCCAGCCTAGTGGTTTTAGGTTGAGAAAGTGGTGTGTTCTGTAGGGGTTACCTGTAGCGAAGCGAGCAATGTTATTGTAGCAGGTAGCCAATTTGGTAAGGTTGTTTTTCTTGAGGTTGGTAAAGATGGGAGAAGCATAGAGAAGAGTAGAAAGAAGATGGGAGTGAGCAATCCTAGTTCTAGTGGAAGGTGTCAGAAATGGTCTAATCCGATATAAGGATCCTATTTTTCTATTGACAAGTTTTATGGAGTTGTTAATGTGTTGGCTGAAAGAGAGATTATTATCAATTGTAATACCTAACAGTTTAGTGGTAGAGTCGGGAGAAATGACAGTGGCATTGTTGGAGGAGATGGTGAAGTTTAAGGGGGGGTCTTGGTAGTGGGGGTGAAGAGGAGAAGTTTAGTTTTTTTAGCATTTAATAAGAGGAATCTACTAGAGAGCCATGTTTCAATGGTATTAAAGATTTTTTGAGTATGAGAGATAAGTTCTGAGGTGGAAGATGCTGAGCAGATGAGTGTGGAATCATGGGCATATTGAATGCAGGTAGCTTGAGGGATTATTGTTTGGAGATCATTAATGAAGAGGGAGAAGAGAAGTGGGCCAAGAATGGAGCCTTGTGGAACTCCTATAGAAACAGGCAAAAGAGAAGAAATGTGGTTATTCCAGAGAACTGCTTGTTTTCTGTTTGTAAGATGAGAATTAAACCATCTAATGGCAGGGATATCAAAAGATAGGGATTCAAGAGTATTGATTAATAAAGAGTGGTTAACCATATCGAATGCTTTGGAGAGGTCAATGAAGATGGCAGAAGAGTGTAGGTTGTTGTTACGGTTCAGATTAATAGTGTCTACAGGAAAGCAGGGCGGTAGTAGTACTATGATATGGTCTGAAGCCGTGTTGACAGTTAGCTATGATGTTGTGGAGAGAGAGGTGTTGTACAAGCTGATGGTGGATACATTTCTCCATAATTTTGGCCAGAGGAGAGAGGAGAGCAATAGGTCTATAGTTGGAGTAGTCTATGGAGTTACCACCTTTATGGAGTGGGATAATGTGAGAGACCTTCCAGATATCTGGGATGATTCCTTCTTTGATTGTCCTATTTATGAGAATGGAAATAGGATATGCGATAACCTTGGCAGCTTTTTGCAGAAAGAGTGAAGGTAGCTTGTCAGCAGAGGGGGTACAAGGTTTTAGTTTGAGAAGGAGTCTATATATGTAAGATGTAGAGATTGGATGTAGAGAGAATTTAAAGGAAGAGTTTGTAAGGTTACAAGGTGTGTGTGAGTTATTGGCATTTAATTGTTTAGCAAGAGCTTGTATAGTTTCAGTGAAGAATGTATTAAAGGCATCTGCAGTTAGTTGAGGGGTATCAGGATCAGCATTAAGTGGGGAAGGAGTTTTAGAACTTCCTGGGGAGAGGAGTCTATTGACTGAGGACCAGAAAAGTTTAGAATTATTAAGGTGAGTTTGTTGTAGATTGAAGTAAAATTTCTTTTTGTCAGCTATTATTGCCTTTTTGGTTAAATTTCTAAGCTGGCGGAAGTGTAGAAGATCAGGGTTATTTCTGTGGGATCTCCATGTGGCCCAGACTTTATTTCTAGTGAGAATAAGTGGTTTGGTTTCATGGGAGAGCCAGGGGGCTGCTTTAGATTTAATTCTAATGATACGTTCAGGAGCATGAATGTCAAGAATGGATAAGAAAGTAGAGTTAAAGTATAGTACTGCATTTTCGAGAGGGAGTGTTTTTAAGGGGTTCCAGTTACATGCACTTAGTTCAGACTGAAACAATTCAGGGTTAAAATGTTTGATGGTGCGTATATTTCTTATAGTGCAATGGTTTACACAATCTGCCTTTTCCCTTGTTATGAATGTTAAGGAGTGATCGCTAACATCATCTGGCAATGTTCCTACTTTGTAACTATCTTTGACTTTGTTTATGAGAATCCAGTCTAAGATGCTTTCTCTATTGCTATGTTTGTTGAGCCTAGTAGTTGAGGTAATGGTTTGGGTAAAACCATGGAGGTTGATATGAGAAGAAGGATTATCAGCATTAATGCTATTCCAGTCTATGTTCAGGTCACCTAGTATAATGGTTTCTTGGGGATATGTGGCAGATAGCCAGCTAAGGTAATTTTTGAGGATTGGTATATTATTACCAGGTGGTAGGTACATACATATAATATAAAGGGATTTTTTGGAATTTAATTCGAGTTTTGCAATGATTGCTTCTACCTTACTATCTTGAGTTGGAGAGGCAGGAAGGGTAGTAATATTCAGATGTTTTTTAAAAAGAATTGCAACACCCCCACCTTTGCGGTTGGGACGGTCAAGTCTTACCATATTATACCCTTGGGGAGTAATCTCAGTGTCTTTAGTGGAAGACTTTAGCCAGGTCTCAGAGAGGCAAAGAATGTCAAATGAATGTATGTGAAGGAGGGAATGCAGGTAGGGTATTTTATTGTTTATGCTTTGGGTATTAAGATGTCCTATTAGGAAGGTGTTATTGAGTTTGGGTATGGATATTAGGGGAGAGGGGAAAGTAGGACCAGGGTTAGGGTGGATATCTCCAGCTTGAAGGGTAAGATTAATAGGTTTCATAGTGAGGTTACATTTTAGAAAGGTTAGTAATTTAGTTTTGTTATCAGAAGGCAAGACATATTTGAGATGTGAAAATCGGTGGAATTTAGGTAGTTGATAGTTAGGGGTAGGAGAAGTATATGGATATGAATTAAGTGGAATGAGAAATGTTGTAGTGTGTTTATGTGGATTGAAAGGTTGGACAAACAATGGTTTCTCATAGATGGATAGGAAGTAAACTGAGCATAGGGTGGAAAAAAAGTAGACTTGGGAGTAAAAGCTGGGTTGGCAGGTATGGAGCCATAGTAGGAGTAGGAGTATTAGAGAAAGGTGAGAAGAGTATGAGAGGAAGAAGTAGAAAGGGGTGTTTTATTGTTAAGTAAAATTATAGAACAACTTAGGATAACAGAAGAGGGGATAGTAGTAAAACGGAGAAAGGAGTAGGTATTTCTAGTGTATAAAGGAGTAAAATTAGGAGGGGTACGTTGAATAAATTAGAGGGAGAAATAGATAGAAGAAGTGTGAGTGTATGGCTGTGAAAGGGTGTGAGTGGGGGTGGGAGGCAGAGTGTGAAGAAGAAGGATTGGAAGATCAGAGTAGAGGGTGTGTCCAGGGAGCTATAAGGCTAGGACCTCTGGGGGTGGGTGAGAATTGGGGGTAGGGAGGGGAGCGGAGTGAGCCCGCAGGGCGAACGGAGCGGGTTGAAGCAGGTAGTAAAATGGCTTGACAAGAAACAATCAGTAGAGGTGGATACTAATGATAAGATTGGTAGTCAGGAGTAGGTACAAGCAGAGATAAGCAAGGAGTTTGAGATGGAGAAGGTGGTTGCAGGCAGTAGTAGTAAAGGGTGAGGAGAGAGTATTTATAAATTTATCTGCTAGGAAGTACACAGAAATAATTCTGGGAACTGTAACACTCAGTAGGTATGAGATTAACCTTTGTGAAATGTCTGCTTAGGTTACAATTTTCTGCAGCAATTACTGTAACATTTAAGCATATGGGGGGTTTTAAAAGGTTTTGCAATTGTTAAATTAACCAGGGGGTTGGGAAAAACCCTGCTTAAGAGGGAGAGACTAAACGTTACCTTAGACCCTAGACAGCAGCTTCCATACAGTAATGTACAATATTGTTTGACCACCTTGACTCTTCGGTGAAGAGCTGCTTGCTGTGCTTTTATTTCAGCAGGGAATGGTAATTCGTTCCTTAGTCTGGGAGCTTAGAGGGCCTAGGTCTCGAGGGAACTACCTAGGAAAGAATGAAGTAAGAGCAGGTGGAGGTTAGGAAAGGAGGCACAAACAAGGTTGATACAGTCAGCAGGGAAGTAACCAAACAATCATATACTTTCCTTACATTACAAATGGCAATTCTACCAAACAACAGATCATAGGCAGACAATAGCGAACTATATCTAGCTCTAAAAGCAGTTGCTAAGCTCAATTAAATTGTTTCTAACAAAAACAATCCATATATAGCTCTAAAAGCAGTCGCTAAGCTCAATTTAATTGTTTTTTTACAAAAGTGATCAGTATGTAGCTCTAAAAGCAGTCGCTAAGCTCAATTAAATATGCTTTTAAAAAAGAGATCAATATGTAGCTCCAAAAGCAGTCGCTAAGCGCAATGAAATATCCTTTACAAAAGAGATCAACATGTAGCTCTAAAAGCAGTCGCTAAGCTCAATTAAATTGTTTCTAACAAAAACAATCCATATATAGCTCTAAAAGCAGTCGCTAAGCTCAATTAAATTGCTGTATACAAAAGTGATCAGTATGTAGCTCTAAAAGCAGTCGCTAAGCTCAATTAAATATGTTTTTATAAAAGAGATCAATATGTAGCTCCAAAAGCAGTCGCTAAGCGCAATGAAATATTTGTTTACAAAAGAGATCAATATGTAGCTCTAAAAGCAGTCACTAAGCTCAATTAAATTGTTTAATACAAGAGAGATCAATATGTAGTTCTACAAGCAGTCACTAAGCTTAATAAACTTGTTTTATACAAAAGTGAGCAATATGTAGCTCTACAAGCAGTCGCTAAGCTCAGTTAAATTGTTCCTAACAAGAGCGATTAATATCTAGCTCTATAAGCAGTCGCTAAATACAGTTTTATTGCTTCTAACAAAAGCAAGTAGGAGAAGTGAAAAAATAAAAACAGTCAAAACACAGCAGGAGTAGACATACCTGCTAGATGAGGACGCTGCCGACAGGGTCTAGGTACTCCTGAGATTTGAAAAATGGCGGGTTTCCGAAGGTGTGTATGAAACCTCGCTTACATGGTGGGGGAGGAGTTATAAGGATATAGCAATCCTTCACGGGGCTAAAGCAGTCCCCAGCTAGTACCAATTAGCTTGAGCTCAGCAAGGCAGATAGCCTAGCTAGGTAAGTATATTGATTTATCTGCTAGGAAGTACACAGAAATAATTCTGGGAACTGTAACACTCAGTAGGTATGAGATTAACCTTTGTGAAATGTCTGCTTAGGTTACAATTTTCTGCAGCAATTACTGTAACATTTAAGCATATGGGGGGTTTTAAAAGGTTTTGCAATTGTTAAATTAACCAGGGGGTTGGGAAAAACCCTGCTTAAGAGGGAGAGACTAAACGTTACCTTAGACCCTTGGTGTTTTGATTGACAATAATTTGAGATTTGATGTTCACATCACCCACAATATTAAAAAAGTGCATACAAAACAATCAAAAGCAACTATAGTGCATACCCACTTACTCTTCACCCTATTGTATGCTTCCTCTATACTCAGCAATCTCAAAAAGACCGACTTAGCAAAACTAGAATCCTGCTATAACAACATTGCCAGGTTTGCGACTGCCTCTCCTTATAGGACACACCACTGTCTAGCTTTAAGACAACTTAACTGGCTAAAATTTCCCCATTTCTTACAACACAATCAACTCACTCTACCTCATAAAATTCTGCATCACCCCAAAAAAACACCTTCACTTCAAACCTTACTTCAACCATATTCCAGAAAAAGGAATCTTCGCTCAAATAATAAATTCTTTCTTGAGGAAACCAAACCCCTCAATTCAGCAGGAGAATCTCTCTTCTCTAACTGTGTATCCAAACTATGGAACTCTTTACCTACACACATATCATCTATCCTACCACTAACACAGTTCAAAAAGACACTGAGAACTCACTATACTTCTAATTGGCCTGTTCATGTACTTGTCTAGGTTAACTCCAAGCTACTGTTATGGCTCATTTTAAGTTTTAGCCCCACAATACCATGTAAAGAATACCTAACAGCTATTGTCTGTTGTACCTAGAAACATATCCTATATGTATTATATAACCTAATCAGTTCAGTTGTAAAATAATCTACATCATCTGAATGCATGTATTTATGTCTGTTCTAAAGGTAGATTGAAATAGGAATATAAAGAACAAACTAAATCTTGTGTGTATTCTATTTAAATAAGGTTTTATTACTCTGTTAAAGTCAAAATAGTTTAATATTATATGTCTTAGACATTATTTCTTTTTATTTTATTCTTTTTTTAAAAAACTGTTCTTGTACATTATCTGCTGCAGTTTACTCTTACTGTTGTTTTATTAATGGAACTTTTCTCCTTGGGCCTCCACTGATAAAGGGCATGTATCCAGTGGGTTTTCCCGGTTAACAAATGTAAAATAAATAAATTAGGGTTATGTTTGCAGTATTGTCAGTATATGCCTATGCACATGATCTAGGTACATGTGAAAGGAAAACCATACAAAGATAGTTAGCCCATATAAGAAGTAAGCCAAAAAGTGCACATGTGTTGTGTGAACTGTTTCACTTTTTATTTTAATATGATTGGAGCATAAAGAAGTTTTGACATCACACTACATGTGTACTTCCTGCTAAAGCTGCCAAACATAAGCGTTTAAACACACTCTGTCAAAGTAAACCTCTGGACACAGTATAGCATCATGTTCTAAGTCACAATATGCCTTGAAATGAGCCTTGAGCAACACATATGTATTAACCGCATGACAGTATGCAACCATAACTTGCGCACAGGTGCAATATTAATATCAAGTAGTAAACGAACTGTTGAAAATTTACATTTTACATACTGTTCATTGACCTGTAACAATGTTGGTAATCTCTGTGTATTGATGACTATCTTCATTGTCTGGACCATGGCAGAGCCAAGTTGCAGAAGAAAAATTCTATATGAAACTTTGACAAACAATTACTAATGTCAATAACTTCCTCAACACTGATTACTCCATGTGCTTTGTGCTAAATGGTGAGTAACTTATATATCATTATACTGGGCATGTTCCTAAGGAATTACAGGAATGAATGCATTGCCATGACCTAAACAGCACCAAAACATAACAAAGTATCATAACAGAGGTCCTATCCCACTTTGTGACCACTTTGCAGCAGGACATACATCAACAACTCTTGAATAATCAATTTTTGCCTTTATCCACTATATTGTGAACAAAATAATAAAAGACACACACCATTGGAGTCAAATAGATGCAATGCATGTCAAGCTGTTCTTGTCCTGTGTATTAAATGATGGCAAAACACAAGAATTCACAACACAGTTATCATACAACACAAAACTGAAGGGATAACCTAAGTATTATGTTTCACTCTATATGCCATTCATTAAATGGAGTACAAAAGTGGTCATTTCTCTAAAGAACTGAAATGGTTCCAGTAAGTCACATTGTAAGTATCATTATTTTTGGTTTGTAACAATTATCTTATACACTCAGTAGCTGCAATTTGCAAGAGTCAAGCACCTGCCTGAGATGATAGTTCATAGAGTTGTATAACAACCATCACCGCAAAATAATTGTATCTGATGTGCCATAAAGAACACAACTGAAACGATTACATCAGTAGTATGGTGGAATGGCTGTGGTCCCCTTATGTAGTGTGAGGCTTCAAAAAAACTTTAGCCTTGTTTGTATCCATACAGCTGTGACTGTGCCATGTCACAATTAGTTGGGTTTTCCAGTACTTTCTTTCACTGTTGTCTGGCGGGCAGACATTACCCGATTCAAAACCCTGTCTATGTCCACTGTCTTGACAGCAGTGTCGTAACTACTTCTGCCACATAGGATTTTATGGTAGAAGAGTCAGAAATGACATGTGTGGGGCTAATTTAAGCAATGTATCCCATTAAATGACTTTTGAGAAATCAAAAGCCTTTTTTTCCCATGTTATTTGTCACATAACCTTTACTCAACCATATCACCAGCTTCTGGGTAAGCCACTCTGGTCTGATACTATTGTTCTGCACCTATACCTTACTAGATTTGAACTTCTGCCTTTCTAATTCCACATGTTATAGGAGTCTCTATCAACTGCATGTACCACAGAAGAAGCCTTAATGCAAGTGTCACACAACACATATTTAAATGGAATGCATTCATTAATGTATTGAAAGGCCTGTGATTGATGTAAAGAGATGGAAAGATTTTTGGGGAATATTGCATAGGGCAGTTTTTCATGTAACTGCATTCATATGCATTCATATTCATAAACCTTGTCACCACAATAAACAGAACATGCCAGAGGGATAGATTCCTTTCCCAGAGACTTCCTATACTCTGGAATAAACTACCTATCTATATCAAACAAAGCTCCTCATTAGCACTCTTCAAGAAAAATCTTGATGATTGGATGGGAAATAGGAAATACACCCCAGGGATCACCTCTGTGGCTCTGCTCAACAGTGGCACATGAAAATAATTTTCTTGGGTGGCAAAAGCCAGGGTACCTTTTTGGCTGGGCTTGCATAGGCTCCAGGGCCGCTAGTCTAGTACCGACCTATGAACCTATATGATGCTGACTTTGCTGGATTTGAACAACTGTAAATGTACGTTCCCAATCTACAAAACTGAGCATTGACTGCAATGTGCCATAGCAGAAGTCTAACTATATTTGTGAGACATAGCATATTGGAAGGCATGATATCATCATTGTCTTGAAAGGCACATACATGGCTTAAAGCTGAATGAAAGAGGTTCATAGGTTCATAGGTTCATAGGTTCATACTAGGCTATCTGCCCTAGGGCATTTATAAGCCTAGCCAGAATGTGTTTGGCTTTCGACACCCATTTTAAATTTATTTTGCTATGCTCTTTTTCGAGGTTAGTATACTGTGCCTCTGTCTAACAGTGACACAGAAGTGATACTCGGGGTAAACCTATGATCTCCCATCCACTCATCAAGATTCCTCTTGAAGAGAGTCAATGAGGGACTCTGCCTTACCTGGACTGGGATTTTATTCCAGAGTGAAGGGAGCCTCTGGGTTCTGAATCTGTCCCTCCAGCATGTCCTATTTATTTCAGTGCTGAGGTTCAAGTTTCTCAAGCGCGTAGCTTGATGGGATTTGGATTTTCTGAGGTGCAGCATGTCCATTAATTCCGGGTTGGACATGGCTTTATACGTCAGGCACATATCGCCTCTGAACAGGCGGTATGCCACTAAGTAGAGCTGGAGTTTCTTTAACCGGGCAGCGTATGGCATCTGTTTGAGCCCTTTGATCCTCTTGGTGAGGTACTTTTGGGGTCTTTCCAGTTGCTGCAGGTGTCTGATAAGGTACATCTTAAAAGGGGCATTGTACTCAATTATGGGCCTGATGAGGGATGAGTAAAGAGGCACGATGACCTCCCCTGATCTAGATGTGAATCCCTTCATGATTAGGTGGGCTATATAAAATGTTTTTCTAACCACTTTGGCCACGTGATTGTCAAATGAGAGATTGCTATCAACTTGGGTTCCCCAGATCCCTAATTAATTCTTCTGTACTTAACGGATTACCACCTATGTGGTAATTTGTGGGCACTTTGTTTTTGCCAAAGGGGATGATGATACACTTTTTGGCATTTAGCTTGAGGCCATGGCTCTGGCACCAGTTGTCTGTTTCTATGAGGCCCTTTTGGAGGATGCTTGTGTCAGCTGGAGAGTCGATTATGGTGCCCAGTTTGCAGTCATCTGCGAACTTGGTCAGCCACAGTCCTTCCATGTTGGCCTGTACCTCTGAGAAATATATACCGAACAAGAGAGGTCCCAGGACTGAGCCTTGTGGGACACCACTTGTAACTCGTTTGGAGTCTGACATGGCTCCAGCAATTCTAACCATTTGGGGTTTGTCCTTGAGCCAGTTTGCAATCCATCTAGCGACATAGGGGTTTATATTTAAGCCGGTGAGCTTATCTATAATGCCCGAGTGGGGTATTGTATCGAAAGCTTTTGCGAGGTCCAGGTAGGCTGTGTGGACCACTTTCCCCTCGTCAATGGCCTTGGTGACTGTTTCAAAGAAATCAACCAGGTTTAAGAGGCAGGATCTGCCCTTAACAAAGCCGAACTGGGTAGGATCCAGTGTCTGTAGGTCCCCAACATCTTTATTTATGAGGTCCATGATGATCCTTTCCATAGCTTTGCAGACCAAGCTAGTCAGGCTTATGGGGCGATAGTTTCCAGGATCCGTTGAGGCACCAACTTTATGGAGAGGGACCACTGTTGCTGTACGCCACTCTTTGGGCACATATCCTGTAGTAAGGCTGAGCTTGAACAGTAGTTTTATGTTTGGGTTTAGCTCTTCTTGGAGTTCATGTAGGATGCAGCCTGGGACACCATCTGGTCCCTTTGATGCTGTGTTTTTTGCTTTGGAGAGGGCGGCTCTTACCTGAGCATCTGAGATGTCAGGGGGGCAGCACTCTGCTTGGATAGATATTTGCCCTTTTGGCGGGGAGGGGGGGGAGAAGTTTGCGCTGAACCTGTCAGCTAGGATGTTGGCAATGTCTGTGGGTTCAGTGTATTTTTTTCATTTTGGACTAATTCTGAGCATATCTGGGAATTACCACCCAGGTTCCTAACATAACTAAAGAAAGCCTTGTGATTATCCTTAGTGTCCTGTGCAATTTTTCTCTCGAAGCTGGCCTTAGACAATTTTATGAGTGCCCGCAGTTTTTTGCTAATACTGATCAGTGATGCCTTCCCTTTTTGGGATTTTGCTCTATCATTTAGTAGCTTCCTCCTTCTATTGTATAGTTTGTTTATGGCTGGGGTCCACCAGACAGGACGACTGCCTTTGGAGGACTGGGTCTTGGTTTTATTTGGGATCGCATGATCCATGCATTCCTGAAGGTGTTCATAGAATGCGTTTATAAAGGATTCTGCGGTCTGGGCAGTATTTTCCACAGGCCCGTGGCTTTGAAGGATTCCACCTCGGTTTTGAGGAGTGTGAAATTTGCTTTAGAGAAGTTTTTCACTGTGGTTTTCTGGGCAGGGGGTGGAGTCGGGATGTGAATATCCAGCGAGATTAGTTTATGGTCTGATCTTACCAGTGAGGGATACACTTCTGGTCTGGAGCATAGAGTCCTCATGTTGGTGATGATCAGGTCCAGTATGTTTTCCCCTCTTGTGGGAGTGGTAACAAGTTGTTCCATAGCATTTGAGTTTATAAATTCTAGGAACCTTTGGGCTAGGATGTTGGAGCTAGAGTAATGCTCCCAGTCTATGTTTGGGTAGTTGAAGTCACCCAATATAATGGTGTTTGGAGAGACCTTCATATTTTACAGTGTTCTCAGAAAGACCGAGTGGGGTTCCTGGGTTTGGGAGGGTGATCTGTAGCAGGCAATAAACTGGAAGGCAGTTTTACCCACTGTTAGTTGCACATGGATAGTCTCTGATGCTTCGTGCTTTGCCATCAACCTGGAGGTGTGGGTATCTTTGATGAATATCGATACTCCCCCTCCTTTTGTGGTTTGGTCCAAGTTTTGGGGCCGAAAAGCATGGTATGAGGTATAACCTGATAGTGCTGGGGTGCTCTCGGGAGCCCTGAACCAGGTTTCTGTTACTGCACAGATATCGATGTTCTCCATGCTAAGGAGAGTTTCGAGTGTGTGCATCTTGAGGTTTAGACTTCTGGCATTGAGTAGCATTACTCTTAGTTTCTTATTCCTTGTGATACCTATGGTGGTGGGTTTGTCTTTTGAGCCTTGCTTAAAAAAGGCACTATGGGGGTAGCAAGAGCCTTTGCCAATATCCGAAAGCCCAGGGGTGACAGGTGCAAGCTGTCCCTAGCGAAGCATCGTGGCTTGTCGAGCATATCATCCCAAGCTGACAGGCATTGGATCCCCTTTGAACGACACCAGTACTTAAGCCAATTGTTGAAATTGATCATCTTGTCTTCATATTGTGGCATCATTCTTGGTGAGGGTAAGATGCTAATCAAGGTCAGGGTCATACCGGCCTGGGCTACATGCTCAGAGAGCTCCTTTATGTCACTTTTCATGTAGTCCAGGGAGGTACGTCTCAGGTCATTCACACCAGCATGGACAATGACTGAGTCATATTTGTACTTGCCTTGGAGTGACCTGAGTGCTTGTGTTATGTGGCGGATCCTAGCGCCCAAAAGGCAGCTCACCGTGACCCTCTCCTTGTTCAGCCTGGTGAGCGGGACGTCAGTGTGCCTGACGATAGAGTCACCTATTACAAGTTTATCAGGTGTGTTGTTTAGTCTTAAGGGCTGTGATTGTTCGGCACACTGGCTTTGTGAGATATATGTGTTGCACGTGTTTTGTTTTGGGGTAGCGGCTGCTTGTGTGTCTGCTTTGGAGGTCTCTGCTGCTTCGGCAGATCTTTATTTAGAGCCTCCGAGTATGTTTTTGTGTGATTATGTGTTTGGTTTGCTGTCGTGGTAGGTCTATGTGAGACTGGAATTGTAGTGAGTGTGGTTTCCTTCTCCTCCTGACTGGTTATGCCAGTACTGAGTTGAGAGAGCTTAGCCTCCAGTTTGGCTATATGGTTGCATCTCTCACATGTGTTGGAATTTGTTGGGAGGAGGAGAGGGTTGTCAGTGTAGATGAGGCAGTTGTAACATTGCCTCAAGATTCCCAGATTCACCAGCTGGACTGGAGAGGAGATTGACAACTGACCTTTGGACATGCTAGAATAATATTGGGAATTCCTTAATAATTGAAAACAAGGGCCAGTGGGGAGTGAGGGTGTAGTGCTTTTAATTTTTAGTGCTGACTTATATAATTGCTTTAGCGCGCAAGTGCCAGGTAACTTAAGGTAAGGTGTGCGATGCTTCTCCTTGTGTCAAGGTTTGTACTGAGTTAGGGAGTACACACCACATATGTTAGATATGTCAGTCATTCCTGACAATATAGTCACACACACTGGCAGACTGCAGACAGTCCTGCATTGAATAATCAAGCTGATGCCCTACCCAGCACTACCCCAGGTATCTCTGACAGAAAACATTAATGCAGTTCTGAGGTTGAGGACTAGATCTTCACTGTAGTCATACTGGATGAGGGTGTACCTCTCATGTTCTGTACCTATCCCCAATCATGGTGAGCCTAATCTTTTGTGTCCATTACCATCTGTGTCTGTCTTGGATATCCTGTATGCCATGTATGCCTGCACCTGCTACGTAAATCTCTTATTGCTAACCATCTTCACCAACATTCCTTTTTTTCCACCATTCCACTTACACATCTCAAGTGAGTTATAGGTTTTAAAATTGTCATCTCATCAACTGTGAACATTTTTTCTCGTACCTTTTTATGTCACTGTAATTGTGGCAACATTTTACAGCAGTGTGTGGCATGCCAGTTGCACTTGTGAAAGTCTTGGCCCAGCTATTAAAATCTGCAGCTTAGTACTGAGACCATGTATAGTCATATTCCAAAAGCCTACATCTGTAGCGTTTTAAAAGGAACATAACAGGAACTTTGTACACCTCCTGACACCACCTTTAGGCTATAACTGGAGCAATACCCTCACTATCATTTGACACTTCTTTAAAAGGATATCAGGAAAATGGCAGGGGATTGGCACCCAATTTAGATGTCATGTGCACCAGCTTGTGTGCAATGACAGATAGTCTTGAGAACTGCATTTGCATGACAGAAAGCAGACAAAAAAAATGGAGTAGAATTTTCACATAATTGCTTCAAAGTCTACTTCAGGTGTGAAACAAGGCAGTGAGACTTGGTTATGTGTGCTGCTCACTGTATGTACACATGTTTAATAGTGGTTTCATCAAATGCTTTTTAAGGATGAGATTGCATTTACATTTGAAATAATATAGTTGGCAGCTCTGGTCATGCTCTCTGTTATGGAGGATGGCAATCATAAACAGAATCTTCTTTGAGACAAATATGACATGGCATTGTCAATTATGTTGCTGTTGGCATTGTCAATTATGTTGCTGTCATTCAGTATTGTTATTAGATAAATTTACTTTAAAGAGATGATAATGTCTTTGTGAGAAATACATTTTACACACTGATAGCAAATGGCAATGAAAACATGACAAAGAAGGAAGCTGAGCTGCTTTATTCTGTTTATTAACTGTTAACACAACAGGAGAACTAATCTTTTCAGAATGAAAGCTGAAGTGTAACATTTTTAACATGACTGGATATAGTCCTAATTCTAAGAAGCCTTTATGTGTTGCACTTTGAGTTTCTTTTGTAACATTTATCAGGTATTTATTTATTTCTATGAAAAGTTTCCTTTGCATTGATTTGAGTAATCTCTGCATCACATATTGAGGAATGGACCATAAAAACTTTGCGGTACTTAATGCTGTATGCAGTATACATCAATACAATATGCACTTGGGGTAAGGACAACTCTCATTCCACTGCAGCCATGTTCAGACATATGTTCAAATGTCTGTTGCTCTCCTCTTCATGATGTCCCTAAAACCTAATGCTACTAATTGTAATGCATTATACTTTATGCCAAGAATTATTGGTAACATCATACTCTTGCAAGTGTACTTTAAATTTACTATAATCAGTGATATGGATAACACACTTGCCACGGATGGCAGTTAAATTATTTAGCATTCATTACACAGATTTGTGTTGTAAGTTTCAGTTTTCAGCTTGCTAATTGTATTTCATGTTGAAATGCAAAAACAACAATAAATAAATAAGACATTATTATTATTATTATTATTATTATTATTATTACCCCTACATTAAAATATGTAATGTGGATTTGTACCCATATTACTTGTGCTGTTCATCAGAGCTAATGTATTAACTGGCTGAGCCACAGAGAAAGTGACATAGCAGGTATGATTTCTGAAGTTCACCAGCACCAGTCTCATTTACATGGCTTTGCACATGCAAAACATATTCCTGAATTTTTGCCTTGGGAGGTGAACTGCTGCTCACTGATAGGCACAGCCGATAGTCACTATTGTATAATGGCAAGTGTCACACAATTGGGAAAGCCAAAAAAGAGCATAAAGCAGTTTGCTGATTTATCCAACTGGTGGACTTATACAAGTGAAGTGTTAACAGAAATGACTGCTATCTTTACTGGCATGTAAATTTGTATATCTGTATTTGAACTCAGTATTTATGGCATTATCACAAATAACACTGGAGCAGCAGAGGAAGACACCAACCAGGAATTAGCATAAAAAACTCTTAACTCTTTCATCAGAATGACTTCTTCAGAAATACAATTACAAACATTTTTACACAGACTTATATACTTACACTCTCATGGCCTTCCCACTTATCAAATTACATTAAATTACTTAATTGACAATCAAATTCTCAGATAAAAATCTTAGATAAAAATCTTAAAGTGTGTAGCAGCAGACCATAACACAATGAACACATTTAAACACAAAAAAATAAAAACAAATGTGTATATATTAAACCATAAAATATCAATATACATCAACATTCTATCTGCTGTCTGATAAAAAAACATTTAATATTAATAGATTCATTAAGGCCTGGAAAACTATCAGCACCCAGTCTAACCTGCCATAATGATTCTTTTCTCTCTACTCTGTTTTTTATATTGCCACCTCTTAAATCAATATCAACTTGTTCCAACAAACTGAAAGTTAATTTTTTATAAGAACTACAAATTACAGAGTGTTTGAACAAAGCATTTTTATCATCTTTAGTTCTGATGGCATAGTAATGTTCTTTTATATGTGTATTAAGATTTCTGGTAGTCATACCTATATAAAAAGCAGTATAGCCTGAACATAAAACATCATACACTAAATTGATGTAATTACAGTAGAATCTTCCTTGTAATAGTTCTATCTAAATGGGGTACATTTATGAAAGGTCCCTCATGAATGTACCTGCAAGCACTGCAATAGAAGCATTTAAACATTCCCCTAGGCTTATTTGATACGGGCATAGATTTCAAATTTCTTTTGTTGCTTTTTTATAGATTTGAAATTGTCATTTTTTTCTAACAAGTTCTTAATAGTGTTTGATTTCTTTAACACAAAACTGGGTTTATTACCCAAAATAGTAGATAATTCTTTGTTGCCAGAAATAATCTTCCAGTTGTCTGTCACTACTGTCTTAATTTTATTACTATCAACAGACATATTAATAATACATCTAGGCATAGATGGTAAAGCAGTAAGACCTACACTAGTACTAAGTATAGACTGACAATTAACATTCTTAACTTACAACCCTTTTAATAATATTGGGGAAAATTCAGTATTCCTTCTGTTAGCAATATTGGTGCTGATGTCATGGAGTAAAGGTAAGGGGTAACTTCTAACCACAAATAATTCAGTAATAAAGCCAACTTCTTCATGAAATGCCTTATCATCTGTTGTCATATGAGATGTTCTTATGCACTGATCTTTAGGTACATTCTTCTTAATATACATAGGATGATTACTACCAAAATGTAGATAATTATTTTCATAAGTAGCTTTCCTATCAAAGCTACTTGCAAAGCATTTACTAATAGGATCTCATTCTAAACTTATATCCAGGTAATTTATTTTATTACCAAAACCACTTAAAGTAAATTTTAAAAAATCACAACTAGCATTTAATTGTGTCAAAATGTGATTTGGTTAGTTAAAGGGCCTTTTATAATAAAAAACAAATTGTCTATGTATCGACAATAGAATAGTATATCAGTAAAGAGACCCATGGTGGGTAAAATTTCTTTCTCCCACCAACCCATTACCAGACCAGTGAAAGCTGGGGCCACTGTTGCCCCTATTGCTACCCCTCTTAACTGTTTATAACTTCTTTTGTTAAAAACGAAAAAATATTATCTAATAACAATTCTAATAAGGAGCATCATGTTTTTATTGTTGAACTACACCAGCTAGTATATTTAGTAAGAAAATTAGACACAAATTCTAACCCTTCCTCTTGTGGAATACAAGTGTATAAAGAAACCATATCAGCAGTTAAAATAAAACATTCTTCTGTACTATCACAACTAGAATCTAAAAATTGTTTATGAAACAATCTGATTTGTTCCAAAAAGGACCAAGAGTCCTTAATGAAGAAAAGAAGTTTCTGAGCTGGAGGGTTTAACAATTTGTCCAAATACAATGACAAACCTTCAGTAAAACTTCCTGATGAAGACAATGGGCCTAAAAGGTGGATGAGATGCATTTTTATGAATTTTGGGTATACCAAATAGTATACCCAACCTAGGACTATCATTAACCAAAAAAATCATAAATGTCACCTGTGATTTCACCACTCATTAAATGGTCATACAGAGCATATTTAACAGATGTATAACTTCTATCTATGAAGTCTCCATTAATTTCCATGTACTCATTTTTATTATTTAAAAGTTGTTCCAGTGCTTTAATATAATCAACTGTAGACATCACTACTACACCACCTGCTTTTCTTGGATTTCATACACCTGGCACTATCAGTGTGTTGTAGTTGATATAAAGCTTTCTTTTCTTCACTACTTAAATTAAAATATACTTTGTCAGGCTTACTGTTTAACATTGCCCTAATGTCTTTACTACAAAAAGTTTCAAACACTTTTAACATGCTGTGTAAAGCAGGATTATAAGTGGACGGTTTTCTAAGGGTAGTTATTAAAGATGCACTTACATCTTTAAAAATGTATGTCAAGTTTAAGTTTCTGACATTAACTTTAAATTATGCAATGTATTTGCTAAAATCAGCTCTATTACTAGGAATGTAGTTGAGTCCTAGTTTAAGTACCCTTAAATGAACATCATTAAAAGAAAAATTTGAAAGGTTATAAACTTTTTGGTCACAGTGTGCATTAGAAGTAGTTTTAAAACCTGCAAAATTGTCAATAACTATTTATGAAACTGACTCCGTCCACGTGCCTGCTTCATTCATGTTGTTGTTGCTCCATTACCATTTTTTGAAGTTTCTTTGTATTTATTAGACTCCGAAGCAACTGCTGAAGATGTATTCACATTCATGGTGTTGTTCTTTAGCGTAGTGGAATTGTTAGAACCGTTGCCATTGTCTTGTGAGTGACATACCTCATCAGATGTAAGCGAAACAGTTCTAGTGGCTGTAGCAGCAGATTTTAAGGTAGAACACCCAGTATTTAAGGCAGAACTATATGAACATTTATTAGTAGTAGTAAAAGAGGCTTTATATTGTAATTTCTTTAAGATTTATCATTAATAAAGAATGCATTACCCTCTTCATAAACTAAGTCTCTGTTGATCTTTTTAAATTTTCTTTCAACAACAAAATATTCATACTTGTCAACAGATTCCAACATTTGTACATATGGAATGGCATTATTGTCAAAATTAAGAACTTGTTTACATTCATTGTCCAGGACTTCTAGCTCTGCTTTTAAAGCAGCTAGTGTATCTTTATTACGCTTAATCAATAATTTCAAGAAATCAAGTCCTGACAGATTGAAAAAGGAAACAAGCTCTTTAAAAAATGAGTCTTCCTTAAGAACTCCATTCAGAGCCTTAAAAAACCTTAAACATTTCAGAACTATTTGTTACGCTATGCAGCACTCAAAGTATTTGTTTTCAGTGACTAGGGCTATATATTTTTAAGCCCCTTTTCCAAATGAAAGAATTTATCAGATATGTCACCATTATCATTTGTCTCAGTCACTTCTTCACTAAGTGAAGTGAAGGGATCACCTTCTGAAACTAAGGCAGCTTTGACATCTTTATAAAGCACAAATTTACTGTTGACAGGAAATCCTTCGTCCATATAAGACAAAACAGTACCTTTATTACAAGCTGCTTGACTTGATGAAATAAGCCCTCTGTGTGCACAAAATGCCATTTCTGTTGATTTTTTTCGTCACTGCAGCCAAAGAAGCCTGTAAGCTTTGAAGCTCTGCAAACAGACCTGCCAGCTCACCTTGCTGGCTCTCATCAATGAGATGTAAGGACATGTTTAGCAGGTTATCCTCTGCAGCTTGAGAAATACCAAAACCACAAATAAAAATGACCACCAGTAAAAAAAAAACCAAATAAAACCAAACACTGGAGCAGCAGAGGAAGACACCAACCAGGAATTAACGCAAAAAACTCTTTACTTAACGCTTTCATCAGAATGACTCCTTCAGAAATACAATTACAAACATTTTTACACAGACTTATATAACTACACTCTCACGTCCCTCCCACTAATCAAATTACATTAAATTACTTAACTGACAATCAACTTCTCAGATAAAAATCTTAGATAAAAATCTCAAAGTGTGTAGCAACAGACCATAACACAATGAACACATTCAAACACAAAAAATAAAAACACATGTATATATATATATATATATATATATATATATATATATATACATATATATATATATATATATATATATTAAACCATAAAATATGAATATACATCAACATTCAATCTAATATCTGATAAAAAACATTCAATATTAATAGATTCTTTAAGGCCTGGAAAACTATCAGCACCCAGTCTAAGCTGTCATAATGATTATTTTCTCTCTACTCTGTTTTTTCATATTGCCACCTCTTAAATCAATATTAACTTGTTCCAATACACTGAAAGTGATTTTTTTATAAGAGCTACAAATTACACAGTGTTTAAACAAAACATTTTTTATCATCTTTCATTCTGATGGCATAGTAATGTTATTTTATATGTGTAGTAAGATTCCTGGTAGTCATGCCTATATAAAAAGCAGTACAGCCTGAACATAAAGCAACATACACTAAATTGATGGAATTACAGTAGAATCTTCCTTGTACACTAACAGTTCTATCTAAATGGGGTAAATTTATGAAAGGTCCCTCATGAATGTATCTGCAAGCACTGCAATATTTAAACATTCCCCTAGGTTTATTTGATACGGGCATAAATTTCAAATTGTCATTCTTTTCTAATAAGTTCTTAATAGTGTTTGATTTCTTTAACACATAACTGGGTTTATTACCCAAAATAGTAGATAATTAGTTGTTGCCAGAAATAATCTTCCAGTTGTCTCTGACTACTGCCTTAATTTTATTACTATCAACAGCCATATTAACAATATATCTAAGCACAGATGGTAAAGCAGTAAGACTTATACTAGTACTAAGTATATAAGTAAGCTTTGTTTTATTAGGGTTTAATATCAGGTGTTGATTACAGATCCAGTTTTCCACTGTATTAAAAGTTTTTTGGGTTAAACTAAGGAGATCTGTAAGGGTAGAGGCTGAGCAATTTAGGGTGGAGTCACTGGTATATTTATACAGGTTGCATCTGGAATTAAAGTGTGGAGGTCATTGATAAAGAGGGAGAAAAGAAGGGGACATAATATGGAGCCTTGAGGGACACCAAGGGTAATGGGGAGAACGGTGGACAGTTTATCCTGCCAAAGGACAGCCTGCTGTCTTCTACTAAGATAAGATTGAAACCATTGTATGGCATGGTTGCTTAGGGATATTTTATTTAGGGTAAGAGTAGCTGGTGGTTAACCATGTCGAAGGCCTTGGAAAGATCAAGAAACAGGGCAGAAGATAGATTTTTACGGTTGGAATTTATGACATTAGAAAAGGAGAGGAGGGCTGAGGTGGTACTGTGCTGTGGTCTAAATCCATGCTGGGAATTGGCCAGAAGATTATGTTGAATAAGGTATTGTAAGAGTTGTTTATCGATACACTTTTCCATAATTTTAGCCAGAGGGTAAAGGATAGCTATTGGTCTATAGTTTGACAGCTCAGTGGAGCTGCCTCCTTTGTGGAGTGGTATGACATGTGATATTTTCCAGATAGAAGGGATAGAGGCTTCAGTTATGGTTCTGTTTATCAAAATATAGACAGGGTATGCTATAACATCAGCAGCTTTTTGCAGGTAGTCTGCAGGGAGGAGGTCACCTGAAAGGGTGGTTAGTTTGAGTTTTTTAATTAGGGCTCTATTGAGTGAAGGTGGAACTTTTTGGAAGCTGAAGGAGAGAATGCCACTGGGTTTAGGGGTTTCAGCATTAGGACAAGTGGGTTTAACACCAGAGAAATCCTGAGAGCCTGTAAGAGGCTTTTTTCTCACTTTCTTACTTGCTTTAAATTTTAATCTATGTTCTGTTTTTAAACACAGACAGCAACTTTAACAATACCATTTGGTGGGACTTGCTTTTTACTTGCGTTTTTACTTGCTTTAAATTCTAATCTATGTTCTGCTTTTAAACACAGACAGCACCTTTAACAGTACAATTTGGTGGAACTTTTTAGCATTAGGAGCCTTATTTAAGGGCTGGAAAGTTTGGTGCTGTTGACCCAGTAAGGTTGAATTAAACAGTTTAAGCAGAAAGATATAGAAAAAATAATAACCTTAGTTATGTTTGTTATTGTGGGTAGACCAGTGTGGCTATCCTTTTTTTTTTTTAAATGCCCAACTGGATGCAGTCCTTCTAACTGTGTGAGCCTTTCAGGGTGGGAGCCGTGAGAAGAGATAATACCTAATAACAGATATTTAGTGTTAGCTCATCACCAGAAATAGAACTATAGCAAAAAAAAATAACTGAACAGCATTTCATGCCATATATAACACAGCAACTGAGAGAAAAAGCATGATCCTTACATTAATATTAGACTGCACTGCCCTAAGAAATAGTTTCAAGTATTTGGTAGCTAAATAGAAAAAGTAAGCAAGATATAGCATGTATAAGAAGAAACACTAATCAGGGTCACACTATGCTGCATACATCATCTTGTATCTTTAACATGAAAATAAGGTTCAATGGTAGTAGCATTTGGGAAGTAGGCTATTTGTACAGAGTCTAGGATTAAGAATTAGACTAAATACTGCAACAAAGTTATACTGATCCACAATCACTTCAGTTTAGCAGCAACAAGAAAGCACAAAATCAGCTGTCCAATGCATTCGTCAGCCTCATGTATTAATGCACTTTTAAACATTCAGAGTCAGCATAAGATTTCACATATTATTAAATCTACAGTTGCATTTAATCAAAGTCAGTAAGACAGAAATTACATACCAAGTTTACAGCAGGACAGCCATCTGGGGTCGGGAGCACAGTTATACAGACCTAAATACATACAGACAATTATGTCCAGGTTGCTGTGTATTTCACACTAGGTCTGGAAATATGACCAAATCATGTTACATAGAAATTAGAACTAGGTCTAGCAATGGGACTGTCTTTGCTGAATGTTCAACTTTGGAGACATCAGGAACATCATCTGGAATGGAAGTAGAAGTTAAGACATGTTCTGCAATAGGAACATTGTCTGGATTGCTTTGAGATCTAAGGTCTGTATCACAGGAACAATGCTGCAATATCAATTCTGATACAGGAAGAAGATGTCTGCAATTTCTCCTGTACTCCACACCCTCATATTCCACAAAGTAGGATCTCGACTCACCACATATACCTATTGTTTGATCAATCTGGTTGAATCCTTTTCTTGTTTTTATCCTCACTGTCTGTCCTTCTTTCAATGAACAAAGAAACCTGCTCAAATCATCATAGCTGGACTTCTGGAAAGTATGCTTTCTGAATAGCTGGGCTTTGATTGTTCTGTTGTTCTTTGCTTTAGGCCTCAACAAACTGGAACTGAAAGATAAGGTTGTTCTGGTTTGCCTAGATAGAAGTCTCTGAGCAGGAAGGCCAAATATATCATCACAGGGTATGTTTCTTAGATTGAGTAAATTCAAAAAGACATCAGCATTATCATACTTTGACTTCTCTAGTAATTGCTTTGCACACTGTACTGCACATTCAGCTAGTCCATGTGACTGAGGGTATACTGGTCTACTAGAAACATGCACAAAGTCCCATTCTTTTGCAAATTTCTGAAACAACTGACTGTAAATTGAGAACCACTGTCAGAAAGAACTTTGTGTTGACTAACATGGACTGAGAAATGATGTTTCAACATGGTAATGCAGAACCCCCTGCATTACCAGACTATAATTCATACCACACCTTTGGGCCACCTAACCTGGACCGAAACACTAAAGGTGGAGGCATGTCTATATTCATTAAGGATATCCACACCTTAGTTGCTCAGCATAATGCATCTGAGATTATCCAAGTGCAACTAACTCTGGGCAAGACCACAATCCAAATTGTAGCTTGCTACAGATCCACCCATGCCCCCGGAATCCCATTCCTCATTTCTTGATACATTGGAAAATATTAGGGTACAACCTAACACCCTAATAATGGGTGATTTCAATTACCCCACCATTAACTGGGAAAACTACTCATGTACCAACTCTTTTGCTCAATGTTTTCTGGAATTCATAAATTCCAACGTCTTGGATCAACTTATCCACACCCCCTCCAGGTGCAGCAATATCCTAGACCTGGTCATTACCAACATGGGTGACCGGTGTTCCACACCAGAGGTCAATTCCTCGTTGGTCAGATCTGACCACAAGCTAATCACCCCAGACATCCACCCCCCCCCCCCCATTAGGGAAATCACCATAAAAATTTTCACCAAAGCCAACTTCACACTTCTTAAGACAGAAGTGGAAAACTTCACAACACCCACACAGATGGACAGTAGAGGTACGACTGCTGAATCCTACACAAATGCACTTTATAAGCACTTACACGAGTGCCTGGATCATGCTATCCCTAACAGAACCAAGATGCTAGCCTCGAAAAAAAGAAGCCAATCTGGTGGTCCCCTGCCATAAACAAACTCTACAACAGAAGAAAGAAACTGCTGCAAAAAAGAGAAAAGTCCTGTGATTGGAGGAACTCCCTGGTCAGCCTCAGTAAGAAGCTGAGATCCCTCATAAAATCCTCCAAAGCTAGTTATGAAAACAAAATCTCCACTGTTTCTAAAGACAGCCACAAAGCATTCTATAGCTATGTCAAGAATGTCAATGACAACGCTCAGATCTGCTCTGAGTTACAGCACAATGGCACTAAATATACAGAACCAACTGATATTGCCAACATCCTGGCAGATAGGTTCAGTGCTAACTTTACCCACCTCTAACCCCCTAAAGGGACCATCTCTATATCAGAAGAATGCAAACTTCCTGTAATCATGGCTGCACAGGTAAAAAACACACTCTCCAAAGCCAAGAACACAGCATCAGTGGGACCTGACAGCATCCCAGGCTGTGTTCTACATGAACTACAGAACAAACTGGTACCCCACCTAAGTACCATGTTCAATCATAGCCTCACCTCAGGCTTTGTGCCCACTGAATGGTGCACAGTGATGGTTATCCCACTCCACAAAGGGGGATCTACCATGGACCCCAGGAACTACTGCCCCATTAGCCTGAAGAGCCTGGTCTGCAAGGCCATGGAACATATCCTCATGGAACTTATAAATAAAGATAGCGGTAATCTCCAAACTCTGGACCCCACCCAGTTTGAGTTTGTAAAAGGCAGATTCTGTGTCCTAAACCTGATAGACTTCTTTGAAGCAGTCACCAAAGCTGTAGATGAGGGTAAAGCATAGCCTATCTAGATCTCACCAAGGCTTTCAACACCATCCCCCACTCTGGAATTATAGATAAACTCACTAAGCTAGGTACAGATCCCTATTTCACAAGATGGGTTGCCAAATGGCTCACTGACAGAGCCCACACTGTGAAAGTAGCAGACTCCAAATCCAACTTCAGACCAGTGACAAGTAGAGTACCACAGGATTCAGTCCTGGGTCCTATCCTGTTTGGTATCTACTTCTCTGAAGTACAGACTAACACAGTAGGTCTTTGGCTAATGAAGTTCGCAGATGACTGCAAACTAGGAGCCATAATCGAAATTCCTAATGATGTGGACATCCTACAAAAGGGCTTCAGTGAGACAGATGCCTGGTGTCAAAGCCAAGGCCTCAAGCTCAATGCCAAAAAGTGCATTGTCATCCCTTTTGGTAAAAACTATGTACCCATGTACTACCCCATTGGTGGTAGTCTACTTAACACCGAAAGTGTGATAAGAGGCCTTGGGACACAGGTGAAAATCCTTCTACATTGCACACCTCATCACAAAAGATTTCACATCCAAGAAAAAAGAGGTATTGCTCCCCTCTACTCATCACTCATTAGACCCATTATAGAGTACAATGCCCCTTTTGGTATGTACCTCACAAGACATCTACAACAACTGGAAAGGCTGCATAAATACCTCACAAAGAGGATTACTGGCATCAAACAGATGTCCTATGCAGACCATCTAAAAAAACTCCAGCTTTACTCCGTCGCATATCGCCTATTCAGAGGTGACCTCTGCCTAACATACAAAAGTATGTCAAACCCAGAGCTATTGGACATGCTCCACTTAAAGAAATCATAATCCCTCAGAGCTACATTGTCTAGAGTTCTAAACCTTGTCACCACAATAAACAGAACATTCCTGGCGGATTAGATTCCTGCCCCAAAGACTTCCCATACTCTGGAACAAACTACCTATCTATATCAAACAAAGCTCCTCATTAGCACTCTTCAAGAAAAATTTTGATGATTGGATGGGAAATAGGAAATTCACCCCAGGGATCACTTCTGTGGTTCTGCTTGACAGGGCCACAGGAAAATAATTCTCTTGGGTGGCGAAAGCCAGGGTACCTTTTTGGCTAGGCTTATATAGGCCAATAGCCTAGTATCTACCTATGAACCTATAATAGCAGTGGATGTTAGATTAGGTAATAAATCAATCTCAAACCTGTTCAAATAAGAGTATACTAACACTAAGTAATGCTGATTGTTCCAGTTGAATATATCAGTGGCTACCGTTGACCAAGGTAGTTCAGGAATTGGACTTAGCTGAACTTTTGGTAGATTTGGAACCTGAGTGACTATGATGCAAAATCTGGATGTATTCACATTATAAGGAAGCAGGAACAACAATTTTAGGACCTTTGAAAATAATGCCATCTTCCATCAGTATCTCATGTCTGTAAGGAAAATAGATTTGCACTTTAGGCAGTACACTAGATTGATGGCCATCCAACATTAATGAAGTAGTTGAGCTCTTGCAAAATCAGATCAGTCTTTGTATGATCTCTCAGCTCATCAAGTCTCGTGGTAGAAAAATTGCACACTTCCATGACATTAAGCTGTTCCATTGTATTTCTGGGCAATCTGAATAAGGTATCAACCAGATAAAGAAATGTTCCTTTTGTATAGACCATTTTGAACTTGTACTTTTGCAATCTGAGCATCATTCTTTGTAATCTCACGGGAGATTAATTCATAGGCTTCTGTAAAATAGGACTTGATGTTGGTGATCAGTTTCAATCTGAATAGCTCAACCATAAATATAATCATGAAACGTTGAACATGCAAAAACTATTGTTAAAAGTTCTTTCTCAATTTGAGCATATTGCATTTCAGTTTAGGTAAGAGCTGTAGATGCATAGGTTACTGTGCTGCATTCTTGAAGAATAACTGCACCAAGACCAACTTTGGAAGCTTCACAGGAAAGAGTTACTGTTTTTTTTTTGACATCATAGTATCTTATTGTAGGTGGGGTGGCAGTTTTCTGCTTAAGGTCTTCAAATACTCTCTGGTGCTGTTCCAACCAACACAATGCAACATTTTTGTGTGTCACCTCTTTCAAATGTGCTATCAACTCACTGAAGTTTGGCATAAACTTGCCTAAATAGTTGACCATAGCAAGGAAACATAAAGCTTGAACATTATCCAGTGCTTGCATTTCTAGGATGGCTGCTTGTTTGGATGGGTCTGCTCGCAAGCCAGTGCTAGTAAATAAATGACCTACATATGTAACTTCTGGTGGTCTGAATTTGCATTTCAGAGGATTGAGCTTCAAGTTCACGTCATGTACTCTGTCTAGAACTTTCCTGAGGTTTCTGTCATGCTCTGATTCACCATCGCTTCCAACCAATAAATCATCTACTAATATGGCACAAGGGTAACCTGAAAATAATTGCTCCATTGCACACTGAAAGACTTCACTTGCAGAATTTATTCTAAATTGCATCCTGAGGAATGTATATCTTCCAAATAGGGTACAGAAAGCAGTCAGTAGTGAAGACTTGCAATCAGGCATGACTTGCCAAAATGAACTTATTGCATCCAAGACAGAAAAAACAGTGACATTTGGTATTAGGGCTGTGACTTCCTCAACTACATGCATAGGATGATGCAATCTATTTAATGCTTTGCTCAAATCCCTTGGGTCAATGCACATTCTGATTTTATCTGAGCCTTTTTTCAGGGCTGCTACCATTGATGCCACCCACAGTTGGTTCTGTAACTGGACAAATTACACCTTGCTACACCATTTTATCCAACTGAGCTTTGACTTTATTCTGCACAGCTATTGGAGCATTTCTTGCTGGCCTGACCACTGGACTAACTTCTGGGTCAAACTTCATAGAATACTCAACTGGAAGTTTGCCTAACTTGTCATCAAAAACATCATGATACTCTGAGAAAATAGCTTCAGTAAAATTGAAACTGAGACATGTGCTTATATGATGAACTTCTTTGGTAAAGGAAAGCAGATTCATTCTCAAACTGTCTCTGAGACCCAATAATGACTGTACAGGTCTTCAGGCTACATAGAATAGTAAGCTGTAGCAGTTCCAAGCCAAATAAAATGAAATCACTACTGAGCCTTCGGTTTGAATTTCTTCACCTCCATAAGCAACAAGTTTAGCACAACTAGCCACATTAAGTTGCTCTACAGCTCCCATCTTAGCAAATGTGTCTGCTGACATAATATTACACTTTGAATGAGTGTGTCTACTTTGAGCTTGGTGGATTTACCATTGATCAGACCAGTATAAAACACTTAATTCTTTCACAACAGATTTACTGCATCAACCTTTTCCCCAGTTACTGATGCACCATCTATGTAGAAAGTAGAGTTGCAGCTCACTATCTGATCAACTTGCCTTTTTAAGTGACCCATCTTTATAACTGTGTGAGGTTTACTTGATTTGTAAAACTTTTGAAAATGGTTCCATGTTTTACATCTGTGGCATTGCTGACTAAATGCTAAGCACTTTTCTCTTTTAGACTCATGACTGGCACCACAATTGTGACAGTTAACAATAAAGCTTGACTTGGGTTTTGCTGGCTCACCCTTGTACTGCACTGAGCATGTCCTTCTCACTGAACTAGTCTTAGAACTTGCTGGAAAACTATAGGTTTTTCCTGCCACACTCACAGGAGTTATAGCTGCCATGTGCTTAGGCCTGCTTCTACTAGCCATGTGTTTCATGCTGTCTACATTTCCTCTGGAGCCTGATGAAACCATGCTCTTATCACTTGTAAGCATACTTGTATGCTTTCTGTAACTTCATGGATTTGACAAATCTCAATAGCTTTGCTCAGCATTAAATCACTGTCACAAAGCAAAATCTTTCTCACTGCAGCACTGTTAATACCACACACAAGCCTGTCCTTTATTAACTCATCTTTTAAATAACCAAATCTACACATTTTAGCTTTGTTTCCCTGGTCAGTAATATAAGTTGCAAAAGATTCTCCTTGCTTTTGATTTCTTGTGTAAAACAATTACATCTCTAATGTAACATTTGTCTGGGGGTTGCACATTTCCCTGAATTTGCATTTCAAACACTCAGTGTCTTCCCTTGATTCAGCCTGTACAACAATATGATGGTTTTCCCCTTCTCCTACATATACTGCTGGTGCATATACAAATGAACACTCTCTTTCAATGGCCTCTGACCAGCTATGATTAGCAAAATGAATGCCCTGATGTGTGCATCTTCATCAGAATAAGCTGCTTGTATAAAATATCATACTCTTGCTCAAATATTCTCCAGTTCTCTGCAATATTCTGATCAAATACAAGTGGACCTGGTCTGTGAAATGCCTCTGCCATATTAACACATACCAGTGAAGGCTTTTGCAAGTATGCATGAACACACACCACATGCACACACACACACACACACACACACACACACACACACACACACACACACACACACACACACACACACAAACACACACACATGCATATGCCAGAAATTTATTTCAGTATTTGTAAGTATGCCCAATACCACAACAACCTCTGATTAACTGAACCTTGTGAAAATAACTGCAGTTTGCGAAATAAGTCTCCTGGGCACAAGAATACTCTTGAATCACTGTATTGTAAGAAACCACCTCTTAGTTTAAGAAACATTTAAAAAAACTGCACTGTGTGAATAAACTGGGCAGAAGAAGCTCAGAGGAAAAAAAATTAGAAGTAACTGCACTTTGTGAATAAACAGTACACAGCACACTGAAACTTTCCCAAAATGGCTGTACTTTGCTAAATAACTCTGTACAGTGCAAAAAACACTCTGTAATGGTGGCACTCTGTGAATAGACACACCCAGCACAAGAAACCTTTTGAAATCGCTGTATTTTATTGCACTTTATGAAATAGTTGCACTTCGGACACAATAAATGCACAGTAATAAACATACACTGTAAGCACTTTTACACACTTTGAGATACTTCATATAACTCTAGTTATGCCTTGAATAGCTTCAAACAATGCAAAATAGTAGTTTATGCCGAAACAAAGTATCTTGCCAAAAAACATGCAGCCACCTTGCTTTATTTATGCTTAATGTGCCTCTTTTTCCCTTTATTATATTTGTTTTGCTTGTTTAGTCTTTTCTCATGCCCGGTATACTTTTCTTGTGCTTGTTTTACTTTAAACGTGCTCATTGTGTAATTCCAAGATAATTATAAACCCCTTATGTGCTTTTCTGATAATCATTTTATCAAATATCCTCATTTCAAACATTTAATTTAATTAATAAACTTTTTGTGCCTCTCATTTGCTTCATAAGGCATTCTGTGCCCTTGTGATGCTCTGTTTTATCTTTTTAATAAAATAAATTGTTCGTGCAAGTTTTCATTACCTTTAGTGCGTTTCTGGCCCTTTATTTGTAATCGGTTCACTTAGTTTACCTTCACTGCTAATTCTGCATCTCATAGCTCTGAAAAGCAGTCTCTGGATTCCCGGGACTGACACCATGTCGCTCATCTGGTCAGGATAAAACTGATAAACATCTGTGCGTTCTGTTCAGGCAGCTTTATTATGTACAAACAGATCAAGACTGAGGCTTAATAACTTTAACTTAGATAAACTTATAAACAAACAAGCTATCACACTCATACATGCTCACTCTCTGGCTGCACTCTCAAAATGGCACTGACACTAGCACGTGCTTGCTATTTATATGCACATGGTGTCCTTGAAATGCTTCTTAAAGGTATAACACACACACTATTCTACAGACATCATCATGCATTCATGTCAAGAGACTTACTGAGGAAGAGGCCATACAGAAGTTAACAGTAGGAGATGTTCACAATATACAAGTCATATGCACACCTATGATATTGAAATACATTACTGTCTTTAAAAAAATGTTAACATATCATTACAATGGTGTTGATTAGTTATACATACTTCTCAATTCATTATGTTACAGATTTTACTTACTCAGACTTTAGCTTGATATCATGCATCCTTGCTGCAGACAATCCTGCAAACTTCCTAAAAGTAGCTGCTGAATCCATATCTTACTGTGTCCATCCTTATCAATCGCTCCATACAGGAAGCCTATATCCCTCAACTATGGAAAGTATCATGTATTATTCCTCTTCACAAAGGTGGCAATTCCTACAAATTATCTAATTATCATCCAATTGCCATTCTATCATCCTTATCTAAACTACTCACAAAATGTATCTACTCTCAAGTAATAAAATTCCTGAACTCACACAAACTTCTCTCCTCCACACAGCATGGCTTCCGGCAACATCACAGCACAACCACTGCTCTTCTCTCCTTTACTAACCTGGTAAAGCAACACAGAAACAACAACTTTGTACCTGCTACATTTATTTATTTTATTTTATTTATTTACTTTACATTTGTTGACCAGGACAGACCGACTGGATACATGTCCATTTTCAGCAGAGGCCCGGGGAGAAAAGCTCCAAGGCAAACAGATTCAATAAAAACAATGAAGACATATTACAGGTATGGTATTTACAAAGAATACATAGGTAAACATGAATAGACAAGTTTGCAGGTTAAAGTTACTCCTGGTTTACACTCAGGGGAAAATTAACAGTAGATAGATTAATAGATTATTCACATTCATGATGAGAGTTAGCCAGGCTTGTTGCAGTGGCAAAGCCAGTTTAGTGCCAGATGTTGTTTGAGTCTGGTTTTAAATTGGCCTAGAGAGGAGAGCAAAGTAATATCAGCTGGAAGTAAGTTCCAGGCTCTACCTGCAGAGTTTGCAAAGACCTCTCAAAAGCATTTGACATGATCTCACATTCCCTACTCCTAGACTTCCCTGCCTCTCTAGCCTTTGCCCCTCCAACTATTGCCTGGTTTAAAAGTTATCTGTCAGATAGGCAGCAGTATGTCCAGTGGCAAGGTATACTATCTCCTCTACTCCCAACAACCATAGGTGTACCACAAGGCTCAATATTAGGCCCTCTTCTTTTCTCAATATTCATAACAATTTTCATATCTCCACCCAGCCTGCTACAATCATACAGTACGCAGATGATTCAATTCTTATCTGCTCTGCACCCTCATTTACCATATTACAACAACTCACTCAGGATTCCTTTATCTCAGTGGAAAGTTGGATTACTCAGATCCAACTTATCCTAAATCACAAAAAGACTAACTTGGTTCTTTTCACCCTCAATACATCTATACCTTCCCTTCTATCCTTTTTAGTCACCTCCAAAAATGTTACTATCATCACCCCCTCTGATCACACCAAACTCCTGGGTGTAGACATAGACAAAAACCTACACTTTGATGTCCACATTTCACAAACCATTAAAAATGTCCATAAAAAAATGGGAACACTATACAGACACAAAAACTTTCTCTCAAAACAAGCAAGAATCTCCCTAGCCCAAACCTATCTATTGTTCACTCTAATGCATGCGGCACCAATCCTTACCCATATCAAAAAGCATGATCTTGCTAGACTTAAGACATGTTACAACAAAATTGTCAAGTTCATTAACAACTCCACTTTCAGAACCCATCACTGTCAAGCTCTAAGGGAACTACAATGGCTATAATTTCCCCAACTACTCAGTTAATTATTGCCCACAATATTGTGAGATACCTTTATAGAACCCCAACATTAAGTCACCTACTCACACTCTACAAATCAAATCGTCCCCTTCGCTCCACTGAAAAATCACTCTTAAGTATCTCTAGGGCAAACAACACTGCAGGTAAAGCACTATTCTCCCATAACATAGATAAATCCTGGAATAACCTCCCACCTGCTTTAAATTCTGCCTCCACTACCACGCTGTTCAAAAACTCACTTAAATCGCACCTAATGAATTCCTGGCTATGCCCATGCATTACCTAACCACATGGTTCCTACCAACCCAGACAGCTTCAATTTCCAATTATGCCTACTGTAAATATTCTACAGTATCAGGAATTTTTTTTCTTTTCTGCTGAAGTTCTAATATTGATACTAGCTCATGATAAACTTACACTAGTTGATTTCTATAGGTTGTCTCTAAAAGTCTTTCGGCGTTTCCCGGTTAGGGGTCACCACAGCAGAACTCCCATCCACTAATATTTGGCAGTGGATTTTTATGGTGCAGAGTTGCCAGCCTGATTCCCAACCTTCAAAGAAGGCACGCCCATTCATGCACGCACTTGTCTCTGTAGTCAGTTATATGTTTATCTAGTGACAATTTTTGTTTCTATAGAAAGTTGCATTTTTATCAACTGTCCAATTTTTTCTTCTGTATAGATGATCATATTGTTATCATATGTACAACTATTTGTTTTTTCTGTACTGAATGTGGAGCTTTTCTCCTCGGGACTCCGCTGTAAATGGACATGTGTCCAGTCGGACTATGCCGGTAAATAAATGTAAAATAAATAAATAAATAAATAAATTTAAATCTGCTATTAAAGTAATTGTGGTACAGATCAAAGTTATGATGTTTACTATCTATTCTGCACACTTCTGTTGTAACAATCAGAGCAATCAGGTTAAAGTATATCCAACATTACTTTAATCTGAACACTAAAATCAAAATATTTAAAATGTGGATTCAAGTCCTGCACTACATATGCTATTCCTAAGAATTTATTGCATAAACACATTGCGCCACTGTGACAGTGACATGACAGGTGTTTTTTTTTTCAGCACTCTGAACTTCCCAGACTGCTGAATAAAATGCATCACCACTAGTCTCATTTGCACAACTGATGGGTAAGTCTTTGGACATGCAAAGTAAATATCTGAGTTTTTGTATTGGGAAATGAACTGTCATTCATTGCTAGTTACCACTGACAGTCACTATCATGCAATGTCAAACATGTTACTAAGGATGAAACCAAAAAATAACAAGCAGGAATCACCGAGATGATTTCTCAACTTTGGGGTCTTATACCTTTTTAAATGCTAATATTAAGGATCCCTAATTTCACACCAACTTCACCATCTCTAGATCTGAAATGGGAAACCATGGCACTCTCATGAAACATTGACAAAATTAACACTGTTGCCATACCAACATTAACAAAATACTCTGCTTTGTACTTCTAAAATTGTGCATTTAGAGAGCAGCATACCCATTTCTCACACTTGTACTTTTGCAGTAGAAGTCTTGCTGAATGTGATACTTGCAGAAGTTATCTTTGTGAAGCATGTTAAAGTACAAACACTTGTCTGCAAGACAAGACTCTGTTCTTCACTTTCTTTTGTGAGCAATCCTCACTTCTGATGCATTTTTAACATGACTGTATAACATTTTGAAATTATTTTAATTGTTTCTGTCTGCATGCTCATGTTGTGTATAGCTGATTGAACTTGCAGACACTTTTTACTCAGATATAAATTATTTTCAATCCGTATTTTACTAAAATAGGTATAAAGATTATCTCCTAAGTCAGTAAATAGTTGAAGTACCATTCCTGTACTGATACCAGTATCATTAAGACAATTACATTTAGATACTCCCAGATGTCTTGTGTCTTCAACTTCTCCTAGGTCCCCCATTAAGGCACTTACTTTTACAGTAATTCTTGATGTATAATGTTTTCCTAACCCCTGATCCCTGTATTGTTGTTGCCTGAGATGTTAAGGCACTGTACTCCTGTTGTCTTGTGGACCCTACCACAGATCACTAAACCATGGTCATAGAATGTTGTTGAAAATGGCTATTTGGCTGTGTTCAATACCACAATGTGGTGAGGCCAGCCATGTTGATCTACAGAGAAGAGCATTTTTTTTAATTGTTTGGGTGTGTAGATGTCTTTCTAGAGGAAGTTCTGGGGAGGAGCACATGGCACATTATCATATTCTTCTTTCCAGACTGCCTCATTAACAATAAGCATCTCCTCAGGGCTAGCCCTACATAGTGCAAGACATCTTTATGCTAGAGTACCCACAATATAGTACTGTGTTAGGGCAGTTGCTGAACAGCAAAAAGATATGACAAGTAACAAGTGCCTTCCTGAATTCCCCCCATTGTACTGCACAATGGGGGTATGCTTCATCTACAACACATTGCCAAACAACTTTAAATAACTAACTTCAGATAATGCAATAATGTGTTAAAAGGATTAATGCCTAACCTATCACAGTACTCCCAGAATGCAACATCCGTTTTATATATTAGACAATGGCATAAGACTATCCTTTGTCATTCGTGTACACTAATATGTTTTCATTGATGCAGTCTTACTAAAACCATCAATAATGTAATTCAATGAATATCTTATCATAGTGAATATCATGGATAATGCATCATCCACGGAAACGTGTCCATTAATAAGATAATTGACCCTGAGCCTACTTTTATCTACCATAAAGGGCAAAATATTAGGAGTTGGGTAGAAGAACATGCTCTGCCAACTATAGAGTCAAATGCTGACACCTTTCTCTGCATACCTTCAGGATGCAGATGCTGTAACTTTATGAATGAGAGAAGCAACTTTTTTTTGCCAAAACTCAAAAAAGAGATATTACAGCACAGTGAAAGATGACTGCAAAAGCCAGCTTATAGTTTATGGGGCCAGTTGCGCAACAGGCAGAGCATTCTATATAGGCAAAATTCTCAATGTCCTAAAGATATGCGTTACTGAACACAGATCAGACATTGGACTAAAAGATCTTAAAAATACACTAACCAGACATGCTTTACATTGCAGAAAGGTTGAGAAATTTGTGTTCCACATAGTGGAGAAAGTAACAGCTGGCCCACCTGAAGGCAACATAGGAGCTATACTTGAGAAAAAAGATCTAGAGTGGCAAATTCATCTAAAAGCTTACTGGCACCCAGGACTGAACACAAACTGCTCCATCAAATCTGTACTTGAACTTAGAAGACTGGAGCATAGTAGTCTTTACTAACAGTTAGATACTGTATTTTTTTATATTTCTTCACTGCATTTTTAATTAGTGTTGTATTCACATTGGTTGACTACTACATGACCATGTAGAAGAAAATAGGTAAGTTAACAACATGTTCTTAGAAGCACTTTTAAATTTATATGTAGCACTGCCTTCTAAAACAGAATTATCTCATTTCAAAGTCCAATGCATTTGTCAGGAATAGTATTACCAGGAAGCATAAGTATTAAAACTTTCTTAGTTTACATAC
>NC_056729.1:888568097-888650597 GCF_019279795.1 Protopterus annectens
GATAAACTGCCAACCACATGCATTTTGAGGGCTGTGGCCAGCTTAGCAATATGATCGAGAATTAATGACTGCAGTTTAGAAAAAATACTGGAGCCTGTCATTTATTTTCACTTACCTGCCAGCTGAAAGCAAGTTAATTGACTGATATAAAGTTTTCAAGTAGTATGTAGTATAACACTCTGTTCAGAGGGAAAACAGAGAAAGAAAATTATTCTATCAAGCTATTCCTGTACTGTAGGCAAACATAAGCATCTTAAATGTGCACCTTCAGAGAAGTAGATATCTATTATGCAATAAATAATAAGAACATCATGCAACAGCCAAGTGAAATGAGTATCACTTGATTTGCATTTGCAGCCAATCAACTTTTCTGCATGATTATACCGCTGCAGAGATTTCTGTAATGAAATATTCCAAATATCACAAAGGCAGACATTCATTATAACAATAGATGAACCATGCATCACTATACTTCTGCGGTGTAATCTAACATTTTAATTTCATTGCATTGCTTCTGTTGCATGCTTTAAGATTTTACTTATTTCATTTCTGTTTTACTTAAATGATATTTCCTTAGATGAGGAAAATGACATACTAATAAATCCATTAATGTGTAGCCATACCACTGTAAGCAACCAAGAACTCAAATAAAGTATTGCTCCAGCCAAAAGGATTTTGAAATAAAATATAAACTTTATTAAAAATACTGTGTTTAAGGGCTTTCGTCCTATTGTAATTGGACTTCATCACAATCCCAACAACATACTAGTTTAGTGCAGGGTTTTAGCTGTTTTCTTTCACATGGCTAGTGCATGTTTAAGTGTTTTTTGTTATTATTGTTATTATTATTATTATTATTATTATGGTGTTGCGGTAGCGTTGTCGCCTCATAGTAAGACGTTGTCCTGTTTGATTCTCAGCTAGAGCGTCTTGTGTGTGGAGGCATACATGAATGGGGCGTGCCTTCGTTGAAGGTTGTGCGTCAGGGCTGGTTACTTGGTACGTAAAAAATCCACTACCAATCATTAGCGGACCTGGAAAAGCCGAAAAACACAAACAATTATTATTATTATTATTATTATTATTATTATTATTATTATTATTATCATATACAAGCAAAATAAGGAAGAAAATAAAATGTATTTATGGAAACCAAGACATAATTGACATAGAAAATTATGACTAGGTCTTCAGTCATAACCAAATCATTATATGTTCATGACATGAAAATCAAAATATTCACAATGAAGGCAGATTAAAGCTAAGCTTGATATGTAAATATTTACATCTATGTCTGGAATAAATAACAACTGAGTTATGATGAGAGTAACACAATCATAATTCATCCATTGTACTCCCAGTTAAAAAAAACATCATTGAATCATGCATTAATTTATTCATTCTCCACATACATACTTAATCTAATTCAGAGCTACAGGAGAAGAACTGGTACCAGTTTTAGCACTAAATGACTGCAAGGCAGAGATATTATCCATGTGGGGCACAAGCCCATAACAAAATGTACACTCACATATCCAATTATATATACAGGAAGCAAATACATGGACAGTTTGGAGGATTAGCAGTTCACCTACAACACATCTTTTGGAGGTAAAGCCCTACTGCCTACCTTACTAACACCTGCTATCCCTAACCATAACCTTATCATTGTCCCTTAATATAACCCGCCATCTTACATTAGAAAAAAAATTTCCATAATGCTATTACTATTCAGACAAATATGATCAGACTGAGATTTTTTTTTTTAATAAGATTGCAAAATAATTTGTTTCCTTCTCCTATCTGTTTGTACTTCAATAGGTTTGGTTTTTGATAACTGTGCTTTTTCATATGCAAATATCAGTGAATTGTTTGCCAATGTACCATAAGCACACATTAACCCATATATAATTGTATGTAAGTAGATATACACATCTGCACACATTAACACTATAGATAGATAGACAGATAAACAGATAGATATATAGACATAAAATGCAGAGAGAGAGAGAGAAAATCATGTGTAGTCTCTATTTCCCATTATTGTTCTAAGTACCTATATCATTATTTATCATTGCTTATCTCTGCATTCATTTCCAAACTTTGATGTCTCAGGACTCAGCAGCCCCTGAAGTGTAAAATGTCCAGTAAGTACACAATAACTTCACTAAAACATTATAACTGTAACTATAACCCTAACAAAAAAGAAAATACAAAAATAATAATAAGAAATACACAAAAATACATCAGAGCATAAAAATAAACAATAAAGAAAATAATTTAGAGAGAAATTCAACATATTCCCCACTATAAATGGTCTAGAGTAGTTAATATATTGAACGTACTCTGAAACATTATTTTAATCATCCAGATAATCATTTCTTATGTCTATTAGATTAGCATGTTTCTAGTTTTTTTAAACTTCTTCGTGGTAGATCATTTAAGTAAATAGGTCATGCCTCATCACACATGCTTGAAGCAAACAGCAGGACTGTCCCTGTTCATCACTTTACTCTCCAGAAGAGTTAAAAATAATGAAGAAAAAGGATGAAGAGAAATGAGATGACAATAGAGGGTCACCAAAGACATCTGCTTCATAGAACCAGGCAGTGATTTGTACATTTCTATTTATAACTCTACTGATGCCAGTTTAAGCCTTACACATTTATAGGGCTTACTGGATATTAACATTAATCCTACAGTGGGACTAGATTATCTGTTTAGCAAACACAACCATATTTTGTCAGTACCTATAATTGAAGTGTCTTGGAAGGATATTATTCAACTCTGTATCTTAATCCATTCATTTCAAATGGACATTGCCAATTAAAAAAAAAAAGTCAGTGAGCTCAATTAAGTCCTGGATGGCAGAAATCCAAAAATGAATAAATAAAGTGAAATTATCACAAGTGGAGTTCTATAGACATCAGATAAAATCAGACAATTCTGGTATTCTAGTATGGAAATATTTACTACTACAATAAAGAAGCTTGATTTAGTAGGTTGCTGCAGGTATTGTAATGTAACTGTAAGAATTTTGAGACAGCACATTCCTGTTAAAAAATGATAAGATGCTGTGAAAGATGTTTTTCTTTACCCACTGTGCATGCAAAAATGTTTAATGCATGCATGAATTACTGGCAGGCTGCACAAGGCATTTCACTCACCTTGGTATATGTTTCATAGGTAAGGTTATTGAGTGCTAGCACCTCTTACCTTATTTTGTAGACTGCAAAGACAAAATTACTAAACAATGGCAAGTTTACCACAATAATTTCTGCTGACATGTCTCAGGAGTTCATATATATATATATATATATATATATATATATATATATATATATATATATACACAAAAGTATTCAACTATTATTTCAGAGGAATAATACATTTAGTGTCTTATTCTTCCATAGGTTCTTTGTCTTATGGGTAATCCCTATAAAGTCCCTAAGAATATCCAGTTACAGCAAATGCTTGAAAATATATTTTATTGAACAAAATATATTTATTCCATTAGCTGACTACAGCTGATTAGGTCACTAATTCAGAGTGTCTGAACAAACGCGTGGCTTGTTTTTTTAAGTTTTTTTTATAAAGGATAGTTCTCTTAGATATAGTTGAGAAATTGTTTATAAGATTTATAGCAATAGTAGCATTCCAAGGATTGATTTCTTCAGCCTCTTTTTTCCAGTTTTCTAAGAATTCACTTAACCACAGAGTGCACTGGTGCAATGGGGAAACTGAGCAATCTCCAAAACTGATTCTTGGACCACATGCATAGCAACTGCCTATACAAGTACCTATGAGCTTATGAACCTATTATGACCTATAAAAATGCAGACATATGTGCAGTTACTGACACATGGTTTAAAGCTGCAGAGAGTACCCTGGCAGTTTAAGGCTTCTGTGGCTTCCACACATTTAGACCAGCAACTACAAAGACATTGGAGGTGTCTTGATTTGCATCAATGACAAGCATACCACTAGATCAGTTAAACAGGATGATGCACTGGAGTTCCTCCACATCAAGATTACCATAAACAAAGTATCATACCATATCCTAGCAAGCTAGTGGTCACCTTCTATGTCTCATGAAGCCAAAGATTATACTTTGACCTATTAGAGAAACTCACCATTCAACCAAATACCATGCTCGTGGGGGACTTTGAGTATTCCTATATAACTCTGGGATCATATGCAAACCTAGATTTCTACTCAAAGATATTCCTAGACATTGCAAACACAAACACTTTAGACCACTTAGTGCCCACACCTCCTAGAGGTACAAACATATTGAACCTGGTACTCACAAATACGTGAGAAAGCTGCACCCACACACGCCAATGTTATGTCCCTTCTGGTAAGGTCAGACCACAAAGCAGCCTCCTTCAAAATAAGAATCAATTTTATAGCAACAGCAAACTCTGTAATAGTTAGAAACTAGTCCAAGGAAAATTACCTTCATTTAAATGATAGCCTGTCAAAATTTCAAGCCCTTACAAACACAAATAACACAGCAGACTATGTGGAATTATTCACCGAAGCTCTGTACAACTTTGTCATTGACTGAATAGAGATTGCTTTGCCTACTAGAGGTAAGCAGAACCTAACTCAACAAACAAACCAACTTGGTGAAATACAAAATCAAACAGGTTGTACAACAAAAGGAAAAAAAAAGATGAAATAAAATTAATTTTAGCAAGTGTAACATTGATAAAAATAAAAAAACTCTCTTATCACACTGAATAGATAACAAGGAGGACTAATTAAGTCCAACAAAACAAATGTTTAGGTAAAGATAGCATCCCAAGCCAAAAACAACCATAAGGCGTCCTTTCACTATGTGCAAAATATCAAAGACAACACACAACAGTGTGCCAAACTGCTGGTAAATGGAGCCATGTTCTCAAAATTGGGAGATATAGCAAATCTTCGGGCTAACAATTTCAGCTCCAACTTTATCTGTTCACTCTTCAGCCACTCTCCAGGAAATACCAACTAACATAATCCCTCCAACTATCAGAAGGGAGTAGGTCTTAGATGCACTCTGCAAGGCTAGGAATACAGCCTCAATGGTCTCTGATAATATCCTAGGATGCCTACTAAACAGCTTGAAATATGACCTAAAAGGGCCACTGGGGTCATTGGTGAGCCATAGCCTTTGCAAAAGCTTTGTGATATGTGAATGGAAGACTGCAATGGTTTTCCCTTTGCACAAGGGTGGACCATCAATGGTTTCTGTAAATTACAGATCTATTAGACTGAATAATCTTATATGCAAAGCCGTGGAAATAATTATCATGGAAATGATTATTAATGTCATGGAAAACCTTCAGATATTGGACTCAACACAGTCTGATTTAATGAAAGGCAAGTCATGCTTAATGAACCTGGTGGACTTCTTTTTCAAGTTCACCAAGGCAATGAATGAGGGCAAAACAGTACTTGTCTACCTTGACCTAGTGAAGGTATTTCATACAATACCCCACTATGGCATTGTAAACAAACTCAGAGGATTAGGCATAAACCTCTATGTAACTCGCTAGATAGCCAGCTAGCTCACAGACAGGACACAGGAAGTTAGGAATGGTGAGACCACCTCAACAAAGAGGCTGGTCACCAATGAAGTCCTCAGGTTTCTGTGCTGGGTCTGCTACTCTTCGGCATCTATATTTTGGAAGTCAAGCTAATGTTAAGGGCTTCTGGCTTACCAAATTTGCAAATGAATGCAAGCTAAGATCAGTCATAGAAACCCTCCAAGATACTAACATCTTAGAGGAAAGTCTAATGCAGACAAATGACTGGCCAATGCCATAGCTTAAAACTCAATGTCAAGAAATGCATAGTAGTGGCTTTTGGGAAGTTGGCCACCCAGGGAATCAACCCCATTGATAAAGCACTCCTAAAAGTTGACAAAGTAATCAGGGATTTTGGGACTTGTACAGATACTGACTTTCAAACAACATATGTCTATGTTTGTAAGAAAATCATTCTGTGTCACTCAAAGTATAAGTAAGGACATGGCATCTAGATCCAGGGAAAACATCATGCCTCTGTACTCAGCCATCTGGAACATCCATAGAGATTCCTCACAGAAAGAATAAAGAATGTAAATATAATGTCCTGTGCAAACCACTCCAAACCTCATCTTTATACTCTGTTTACTACAGTCTTCTGATAGGTGATTTAAGCCTGGCATACAAGGCATCCTTGCATCCTCCTCTGATGGATCTTTTGCATATCCAACAAATGAACAGTAACAGAACTACTAGATCTTAGAATTTATACTTTGCTTGTGACTTAAATAGGACATGTTGGAGGGACAGGTATGTATCTCAGAGAATCCCCATTCTCTGGAATATGCTTCCTATCTATGTGAAGCAGAACCCTTACCTAACCATATTCAAGTGCCACCTGGGCCAGTGAGTGGGAAATCTGAAATTCATCCCGGGCCTGCTACCTATGTCTAATGGATAGTGGCAGTTGTTAAGTCATGCTGTAACTAACACACTCCTATTAAATTAACCTCTAAGGCACAATAACTTGTGGGATAATTGGGTTGCATAGCTAGGATTATAAAGGCCACTATGGTCATTAGCTTAGTATAAACCTATAACTCTATGAACTTATGCAGGAGGGTATTGAGAAACAAGAATAATGTGAACTTGCTCCAGTAAATGCAATGTTTAAGGTAGCATAATATGTGCCACTGAGGCTTAGGTATGCCTAAGTGCCAACACAGCATGGGCATACCTAGAGTTATGCTGCATAATGAAACCTCACAGTTACAAAAACAGCAGTCACATATAATCAAGTGGAACAAGCTATGCATGGCCATGGTCATATGACCTGAGAACATCAGCAAGTAGTTAGGGTACCCGACTCTATGCTTGTTTACATGTGTATTGAAGCACTGAATAGTTGTAACTTGGGGACAGCTGGCAGCCCATACAATGGATGTACAACAAAACCTAGAACACTAATTTTATAGATGGGAAGACAAGGTGCTGCTTAAAAACTTTCAAGCTTTTAATGTCACACAGAAAAATAAACACGTAAACGCGTTTTAAAATCACAAACACTTCTCATGCGTTTTCATCCATAAAATGGACTTCATCAGACAACCATTGATGTTTAATTACTCATTTAAATATCCAGGCTCATTAAACTTTAACCAATAAAACCCCCAAAAACAATTCAAATGTGCAAATCAGCCTAACTCATACTTCATGAATATTAAATAAATAAATACACATGTTTAATCCCATGTTAAAAGCCTAAAAAACATCTTAAAAACTCATGACATTAATGCAATGAAATGCAATAAATATGAATTCTAAAAACCACATTTAATTCATGTATAAATAATTAATTAAATATTTTTTAAAAATATTAAAAATATATTTCCCGATGAAACTTGTTACTGAATACTTAAGCCACTCTAACATTGCCCCCTAGTGCTGAAAGTTGAATATAACACTTATATTTTGTTAGCTTTCAGTTTCAATAGGGAGACAATACTTAGGAAATCATTTAATCCAGGCTTTTTTCCTGCTTCCAAGTATATCTGCCACCACAATGCCCTACTCTCTAGAATTTCCTCCCAAATACCACCCCTGACATCTTTTTGAACTTGCTGAAGGACAAAAAAGTGAAAACTACATCCATTACAATCCTTACTGTGTCTATAGAGCATTTGTCTCTTTTTCTCTCAGAATGTCATAAGAGTGTTCATACATTCTTTTCCTCAGTTCCCTTTCTGTTTTTCCTACATAGTAGGAAGTACATTTATCACAAGTTGCGAGATACACCACCCCTTTTGTCTCACAATTATAAAAGCCCTTACTTTTTATCAATAAATTTCTACCTTCTAGAAATATTTCACTCTTGTTATTGACCAAAGAACATTGCCTACACCTCCCACATTTAAATGTTCCAAGCCTTTTATTAATCATGCTTGGTGTATTCGTGTGCCCTTTTTCTAATAAATTCTTTATACTTTTTGAATTTCTATAGACAATCTTTGGTCTAATATTACTAATTTCCGATATGAAAAAGTCACTGCTGAGGGTTCTAAAACGACACCCTTAGCGAAATACATAGACTTTAAAACAAAACATATTTGGGTCAATAATAAAAACATTTTGAAGGATTCTTGGGATTTGTTAAAACAAGTAACACCGGACACCTTTAAGGAAGACTTGTTATTCATTACCATTGACATAGTGGATTTGTTTTCTAGTATTCCACATGATCAGGGTATGAAGATGTTTGAAGACAGTATCTTTTTGGACAACACTATGACTCAGAATGAAAAAATCTTAATTGTAGCCCTCATGGATATGGTTCTAAGATATAATTTTGTGTTATTTGATGGAGAATATTTCCAACAAAAAGAAGGAGTATCCATGGGGGCAGCGTGTGCGCCTACATACGCTAATATAGTGTTGTCCAAATGGGAAGAAAAGTTTGTGATACACTCTGATTATAACACAGAATGGTTATTGTATCGGAGATTCCTTGACGATATTGTCATTTTTTGGACGGGTGGATATAATAAATTCTTAGAGTTCATGGAGTATATTGGTCACAGTACGGATTTTTTAAAATTTACATTTAATATTAATTCTGAGGTACTACAATATTTGGATATAGAAATTTTCAAAAATAGATCTGAACAGAAATACGAGTCTAAAGTGTTCAGGAAAAAAACATATGTCAATTCCTATTTACACTTTGACAGTGCTCACCCCTTGCACTGCAAAAGAAACATAGTAAAGGGACAATTTGTGAGGGGGTCGAGAATGACCAGCCTCAAGTCTGATTTTGATATGGAATGTAATAAGTTGGAAAGTATGTTTTTGGATAGGGGGTACCCCAGAACATTCGTAACCAATATAAGAACAGAGGTGGAAAAAGGAAGAGATGATAGATTTCAACCCATTCTGGGTATGTCTGAATTCATGACAGTTGCAGAAGGACATAATAAGGTTGAAAGTAGGGAAGATCCCTTTCAAAGAAATTTGGTTGTGGAATTCAATAGAAATAATTATAGTTTGAGAGACACACTGGATAAAGAATGGAATAAATTTATAGCCCTTTCAGATATAGCGGAAATTAGTAATATTAGACCAAAGATTGTCTATAGAAATTCAAAAAGTATAAAGAATTTATTAGAAAAAGGGCACACGAATACACCAAGCATGATTAATAAAAGGCTTGGAACATTTAAATGTGGGAGGTGTAGGCAATGTTCTTTGGTCAATAACAAGAGTGAAATATTTCTAGAAGGTAGAAATTTATTGATAAAAAGTAAGGGCTTTTATAATTGTGAGACAAAAGGGGTGGTGTATCTCGCAACTTGTGATAAATGTACTTCCTACTATGTAGGAAAAACAGAAAGGGAACTGAGGAAAAGAATGTATGAACACTCTTATGACATTCTGAGAGAAAAAGAGACAAATGCGCTCTATAGACACAGTAAGGATTGTAATGGATGTAGTTTTCACTTTTTTGTCCTTCAGCAAGTTCAAAAAGATGTCAGGGGTGGTATTTGGGAGGAAATTCTAGAGAGTAGGGAATTGTGGTGGCAGATATACTTGGAAGCAGGAAAAAAGCCTGGATTAAATGATTTCCTAAGTATTGTCTCCCTATTGAAACTGAAAGCTAACAAAATATAAGTGTTATATTCAACTTTCAGCACTAGGGGGCAATGTTAGAGTGGCTTAAGTATTCAGTAACAAGTTTCATCGGGAAATATATTTTTAATATTTTTTAAAAATATTTAATTAATTATTTATACATGAATTAAATGTGGTTTTTAGAATTCATATTTATTGCATTTCATTGCATTAATGTCATGAGTTTTTAAGATGTTTTTTAGGCTTTTAACATGGGATTAAACATGTGTATTTATTTATTTAATATTCATGAAGTATGAGTTAGGCTGATTTGCACATTTGAATTGTTTTTGGGGTTTTTATTGGTTAAAGTTTAATGAGCCTGGATATTTAAATGAGTAATTAAACATCAATGGTTGTCTGATGAAGTCCATTTTATGGATGAAAACGCATGAGAAGTGTTTGTGATTTTAAAACGCGTTTACGTGTTTATTTTTCTGTGTGACATTAAAAGCTTGAAAGTTTTTAAGCAGCATCGAGTGTTCCTTTGGGCTACTGCACTACGGAGAGGTTATTTGGTTGTTTTCGTGCTGTACACGTTTCGTTGATTGCTCTCTCTTTTGTTGTTCACAGAATCCAAATATGCTCCTTCATATGTATCAGCATTACATGCATGAAATAGCATAGGATTCCTCAAGCAAAAGCCTATGAAACTAATAGTGAATCTCCTGTGAAGCACTGGAAGGTCTCAAAAGCAAGCACTGTAAATACCTCATTAACCTTCATGCACACTGGGATAATGAATCTTCACGCCTCTGTTTGATCTCATGGAAAAATGGCACATGCCTACTATCCCCAATAGGGTGCCTGTGTCCACCCTGTAGCAATGGATTATGCCCTGGTCATAGGCATGATGGTTTGTCAGCAGCTGAGAAACTCTTCTTTAATACAGAGTAAGGCAGTACATTGCATCATGGACAGAGGCCTCCATGTCAGTAACTAGCACCTGTTGACTATCTAATGCAGATCCTGCTCCTAACCTCTTAACATAAATGATATATCTGTTCATCCAGAAATACTGGTGTTGCAAAGATGCTCACCATGACCCATTGTGCAAATTCTCATTTCAGAATTGTGCCTTCATTTGCATACCTAGTGCTTCTCCTTAACATATTGACAATCATATATCTGTATGCCACAATGCAGTCATGTGTCTGTAATGCATACCAAGCTATTTCCACCACTGTGTTATGGTGCTTGTCTCTGAACCACTACCTCTCTGTGCTTCAGCACTTACCATTATATTTCACTTAATATAGTCCTGCATTTGTTTCTGAATACCTCCAATAGTCTTTTAAGTACATTTTCTATTACTCAGGGACTGGACATCAGCCTTTTTTCATTGATAATTGGCCTGTATTTTAGCTACTATTTAGTTATACTCAATTTATTGGATTTGTTAAAATATTTCACTCTTGACAAGATATAATGCTTGAATACAGTAGAAGTACATTTCTCCTTTGTTGACTGGGTTAATCACACTAGGTTAGTAGCCTGTTTTCAGAGGAGACACAAGATGGTATGAATAGTAATTGGGAAAATTTGGTCAAGGCATCAGGGAACTTCCTTAAAACTTTTTTATAGATGTCATGGGATCTTTTACATCCATCAAGTGCTGGCTTATGTAGTTGATCTTTTACATCCACCTGAGCTACCACCAACTCAAGCAGTTTAACATCTCATCCAAAGAATGACACACTCAGGAGTGCGGCCCTCTTGTTATGCAGCACTACAATGTCAGTGGTCAATCTATGTAGTGTGGGATTAGAACCCACAGCCTTCTGCACCAAAGGCAAGTGTGCTTCCTAGTGCAACACTCGATTTACAACAAGTTATGCTTTTTCCTAAACTAATAATATTAACTCTTTCAAGGTAAATAATATTTACATTTCACCTAATCTTTTTCCAGAAATGTAAATAATTATTCCTCAGTATGAATCCATTATCCAGCTGCCCTTTACTTCTTAGTCTACATGTTATTGGAGAGTTTGGCATGAGATTTATTTATGACTGACAATTACTGAAAGTTATTAGGTTTATTTTATATTGGAGTATATATACAGTTAGTTAGCAGTAATTAACTGTATATATACAGTTAATTACTGCTAACTATATTTTGGCTAATTTTTTTTTTTTTTTTAGTGCTTGTAACAGTTTTTGTAACACATTGCTTAGAATTCTGAAAAGCAGAGTGGAAGAGAGAATTCAGTCCTTGATTTGAGTTTAAGATGTTTTCCTTTTTCAGACCTTGCTATAGTTCTACAAATGTTGATAATATATAAGGATCTCCTTGTACCGTCACTTCATTAAGCTGAAGCACCTTTTAAAAAATAAATCCCTTACACTTATCTGGTTTTCAATTCTTATCTTGTATCCAGTTGATTGATCACAATGTAATTTGTATATGTTCCAGGTTGCGTAAGTGTTATCAAATAACTATGTCTGTTGCAATAGAATGAATGAATGGTTCCAGTCCTATGATCAAATGTAGCATACCTCTCACAATGGCATTTGCTGTTTTCATGTTGCAGGTGATATCATATTAGAATCTCAAAGGTATTTGCTTTTCTCCTAAAAGGAAGCTTTTCTGGCATATTTATTATAACTTAAACACTGATGCAAGATGTATGGAGGAAAAAAAAAACACATGGTAGATGAAAAAAATAAATTCTATTAAAAATAATAGGTCTACTAATTCTTTGCAGCAGGCAATTTTAGTAATATTATGGGGTTTGCTATTATCTTTAAGAAAGTTAAATTTGAAAAAGAGATATTAGTGCTTACTTAACAGGATTGTGATCCTTATGGGTAGCTGTACCCCCTTGAGTTGTGAGTGCATGTTGTGCAGGTAATGGAAATATCCTATTAATGTGGCAGTTATAAGGTACATTAAAAGACTCTTTTTCTGCATGGGATAAACAACACTCCTGTACAAAGGCCCACAAAAAAAGATGGAAAAGGAGAGAATACTGAATGGTTGTTGAAGGAATTTGGCAAGAAATGTAAAAAATGCAGATCCTTACAATGGGACAATTTTTTTTGTTACATTTTATTAAAACATGAAGGGTCCAACAGGGTTTAAGAATATCTAAATTTCCCAGCAGAGTCACCAAAAATTCAAAAATGTATTATAAATTAATAAACTTGTTCAACACAGAGGAATGCTAGCTTATGGAGTTTTTAACAATGCCCAGTGAGAGGCAGATAGCTGAATTAAACAAGGAAACTGAGCAACTAAACAAGAATTTCAGAGAGCATATATATCTTAACAATAATCATACCAAATCCAATGACTTATTTGCTAGATTGTAAAATAAAACAATAAATTTCTAGGGGATTTATTAGTACACAAAGAAAGCTGAGCATATATTCTTCATAGGTCAAAAGACAAAACTGTTCTTCTAATCAGACAACTAGATTTGTTTGTGTGAGTCATGACTCATTAAAAGACCAGGGTGTATTTGAACTGTGTGTGTGTGTGTGTGTGTGTGTGTGTGTGTGTGTGTGTGTGTCTGTGTGTGTGTGTCTGTGTGTGTGTGTGTGTGTGAGTTTTGTGCAGTGTTACATTTAGAGAAAGGGTTTTTGGTAAGGTAATGCATAGGTTAGAGGTAAAGGGCAATATTAGGGGCATGATTAGAGACAGGGCCTCACATAAAAACACATTGGTACAGGGGAATGAATCCCCCTGCCCATCCTTACTTTTCTGTGATAATATTGTCTCTTTGCCTAATCTCAGCCTTACACATTACTTTACAAAAACTCTTTTCCTAACAGTGTCAATATTCAGACAAACTACATGTATGAATGGGATCCAATCTAGTCCTTTCTGTGGTGCTCAAACCATGTAAGATTTTCACTTTTAAAATGAGACAAAGATGTGCTCAGAGGTACATTTTTTTAGATTGGAATGGTAAATGGAAAGCAATGGTAGATACAGTGAGGATAATACTTTAGGGTTATAGAAATAACTTTATAAAGGTGGGATAACAGGTTCACTACATTTGACTGAAAACCCACAATACCGATGCCCAAAATACCGAGCCCACCAGACCGAAAGCCCATTAGTATGAATGTACACATTACCGATGCCCAGAATACCGTAATAGCTCACCCAACCTCACAGGATAGCAGACATTCAATCACCATTGCTATAGATACATACCAGTCACAGAACTGCCAGTATTTAAGTAGGCATAACCTCTGCTAGGTTGTACAATGGCTGACATTGCAAGGATGGCCAACCAAAACTATGATGCACCTGGTACTGTCGGTGTACTCTACCCAAGGCTGAGGTCCCAAAAGTGTAAAGATGTGCTGATAATTGATGGGTACATCTATCATCTAGAGTGGAAGTCTGGTAGTAAGCATTACTAGTGTTGCAAGTGGAAACGAAGCAACAATTTCAAGGGAAGAACAGTGACTGAGTCCTTATCAGAAGGTGAGAGACTGCAGAAAACCATGCAGCATAATCATGTGGGTGATCTGTTAGAAGTAGAATGTTACAGCATCTGTGGATCACTCCATGAGAAAGCTGTCATGTCTAGGGAGACTGTAAACTCCACGCCTCGCCAGTACGGTATGCCCGGCCAAACCAATATGGAAGAAAACACCAGAGGCCAGCATGTCTAGGGACACACCATGCTTACTAGTGGATGATGCTCTAGCATCCACTTCCCTAGGATGTGTACTCAGTCTTCCGAACAGGAAGGCCATGTTGCAACAAATACACCATGTGAAGTGTAAGAATGCAGCTGTAAGACACATACCTAACCTAACCTTAGAGACATTAGAGTTTAGCTGCTTCCCCTTACAGACAGGTGAATTCACAGTGAAATGGGCTGCTGATCCAGGCTCAGGCACACATATTGTTGTCTTTAGTACACTGAATAACCTGCATGACTTGAGTGTAGCTACAATATGGTTGATGGATGAGACGTACTTCAGCAAGGGTGCCATATGCCGCTAACTGTATAGCATACATGGGATTGTTAAGTGCTGTGGATACAGTAAATGTGTCCCTCTCATATATGGGGTGATGTCAAAGAAGTCCCTTTGTGCTTAATACATGTTATGGCACTGTGTGCTATATTTATTTGCGTCCCAAAATTTCACAGTTTCACTCCAGTATGTGCTGTGTGACTATGAGGTAGCTGCTATCAAGAGTATTAGGCTAAACTTCACTGACATAACTGCCAAAGGTTGTTTATTTCACTTTGGCCAGAATTTCTGGTGCAAAGTGCAGCAGTTAGGATTGGAGTCTTTGTATAACTGCAGTCATGAGTTCCAGTTGGCTGTTAAATCACTGGTTGGTCTAGCATTCCTAGAGGAGTCAGAGGTAATATCAACATTCAGTTCCTTTTCTGACAAGGGTAGGGAGGTAATTAAGTATTTCTTGGACTGGTATGTCCTGGGCTGTGTGAGGAAGTTTACTACAAGATCAATGGCTATTACTAGATTCCCACCCCTATTCCCTATTAGATTTTAGAATGTCTCAGAGTTGAATAGACTATTCCTGCCATGCACACAGAACTCTGTGGAGGCATGGCATTGGTGACTGAAATGTCTTCTAGGGGATAGGGCAACAAATGTATCTGTACTCATGACTTGGCTAACCAGGGAATAGACTCAAGTAGATGGCCTTCGTGAGAGTCTAGCTGCAGGATGTCCACCCTCTCTGAAATGTAGGTGGGTTCTGGGTAGACAACAGAAGTTTCAATGACTACTGGATAACAAAGATGAGTATTCCACTGTGGAATTCGTTAGATGCATAGCACGGCTGCTTAAGATAAGATATGAGGGAAGCTACCTGCAATATAATTGGGAAAGTGCCATGGTTCCACTATGTGTTAGTCTTTTTTGACATGATCGGAGTTTGTTTGTATGTTGTGGAGGGACTTACTTGCAGCTGATACATTCCTGGTGTAGAGGACAACAGTTTTTCTTTGCTATGATGGTGTCCGGGTATTGAAATGGCCTCTGCCACATGGACACTAGTGTTTTGTGTACTATCCCACAGTTGGGTGAGATTATGCACGTAGCATTTGGTTTTGGTGTTAGTTTGTCTGTATTTCAGCACATTACAGTCACTGGATCTCTTTTTTCGAGATTTTGGGCAGACGGTATTCTGGGCGTCAGTAATGTGTACTTTCGTGCTAATGGGCTTTCAGTCTTGTGGGCTCAGTATTCTGGGTGTCAGTATTTTGGGTTTTCGGTCATGTGTAGTGAACCTAGGATAATGCATAGCTGCCCTTGGAAAACAGATTTCAATCATTTACTGGCCAAGCCTGGTCATTCCATGCAAGATCCCATAATATCATAGGAACTAGCCATGGAGATCTGAATAAAAGAAGAAATAGTGGATATCCATACAACATCCAAGAGCAAGGTCAAGGATCCCAATGGATTGAATGACAAGATTTACTAGATCCTGTCTGATCAAGTAACTCTCACATAGACGCTGATGTTTTGGACAATTTTAAAAAGGAAAACCCTTTCATCTTTCAGCATTTACTTTGATTATCTCCAAACCTGGGAAATTAAGTCACAAACATCTAAATGCACATGCATCCTTTTGGTCAATATCTAAGTAAAATGTACAGCAAGATACAAACAATAAAGATACACCTGTTACTTCCATTTGTACTTGTTTCTGTCCAGGCTGTATTCTCTCCTGGAAGATAAAGGATAGAGCACTTGCTGCTGTGACTTCAATGATGCATGCCATGCTAAGTGACAGCATTTGTTTACTTGGGAATGGTGTTTGACTCCATCAGCTGACTCCATCTGTGTCAAGTTTTGGATGTCTTTGCTGTCAACCAGGGATTTATAGTGGTAGATAAAGTTATATATGTAATGGAAGGTCAAAAGGTCATTAGATAACCATTCAAAAGGTCATTATCAGCTGTTTCCTTTCCTCCACCTTCCACCTCTTCAGAAGGATGAAATAGGGTTGTCAAATGCTTCCAGCTTTTTAGTGACAGAGCTATTGAGAAAAGAGGGTTGAAGTAAAGTCCTTTTTGTTACCATATGACTGCATGCTAGTAACCTGTGGAGCTGTGAGTGAGACTCACGTGATGTTCAAGCACGTGTGGATTTCTGACTCTATTAAGACTGAGGTTTAGCAAAATTCAGATTGATCACTGGTAGACCCAGTGATGGATGTAGGGCACTAGACAGTGTACCGTAGGATGATGCAGAGAAGGGAAATCCCCCCCCCCCCAAAAAAAAAAAAGATGCACAAGAGATCATACCTTTTGTGTTAAGAAGGACCAGAATACTATTATCTTTCAAGATTTTTGCACATAACCAAAACCTTATAATTCTTTTGTTTAGAAAGAGTGCTCCTGTTCATCTATAGAGGATATAAGATTCCTAGTGTCTGTGTTGGGAGAGAGTAAAAGAAAGTTATTATAGTCAGGAGTACAGGCAAAGTACAGCCAGTTTTCAAAGTTTTACCTGGATGAGTTACCTTTAGTTATTAATTTGGCTAGATAGAATTTCCTGATTTATGTTGATACGAGGTACACAGAGGATATGTAGCTTTCTATGAAGGTGTCAAAATATCTGATAATTATATTAGTTTGGATTGGAGTCCTGCCTATACTATTGCTTTCAAGCTCTGTTTAGCAAAGATGCCAATGTTACACATCTTAGCTTTTAATTTAAGCCCATTAGTAATACACCACTGATTTAGATGTTTCAGTCTTTGCTAATAAAACATGACTTTGGATGCTAAACAAATGACAGCATTCACATTGCAGTCGTCAGGACATTTAGTTAGCCATATGTCTAGGTTAGTGTTTTGAAGATCCAAAATGTAGAGGTGGCACCTACTACTTTAATTATTAGGATTTTCTCTGTAATACAGTGACCTATCCATATTACCAAAAATAAGGGTCAACATTTAGGACTTTAACCTTATTTACAATTCCAACATGGGAATAGCTTCAAAGACCTTGGGCAGATCCAAGTTTGCTGTATGAACTGCATGGCTACTACCTACAGCTTTAGTGTCTAAATTAAGTAGACATGACGTCTTTGACGAAACTGTGTTGTTGTAGGTATAGGAAATAATGATGTAAATATCCGAGTTTGTAAAATAAAATATAATATATTCTATTGCTTTGCAAATTAATCTTTTTAGGCTGATGGGGCTATAGTTCCCAGGATCCTTTATGGAGTTTTCTAACTATACCTATTTTCCATTCCTCTGGAATATAGCTTGTGGCTATGCTTAAGATGAATATTTTAGGAGGGGTTCAGACATGGTTTGCCTGGTGTTGCTGATTAAACAAAAATGTATATTGTTATGGTCCATGCAGGTGGTAATTTTTGCTTTGAGAAGTGCAGGCATAATGTCATCTATAATAATCTTTGGGTGAATCAGGAAAAGACTTGTGAATTTGTTGATTTTTGATTAATGTTTCTGGTGTGAATCTGACACTAAATTTGCCTGCTAGCATATTAGCAATTCCTTTAGGATCACAGTGGGTTATAGCTTTATAAATTCATTCAGAACATTGCTTTGCATTATTTCTTAACATTCTAACACAATTAAAGAATATTTGTGATTCTGCTTGGCTTAGAATGATAATTTTAGTTTATTCTCTCCTTTGATCTTAAGATAACTTTCATATTTTTGCTGATAGAGTTGTTTATGTGAGTATATTTTAATTTATTTTTTTGTTTGTCTTTTCAGCTTTTCCTGGTTAGGGGTCACCACAGCAGAACTCCAGTCTGATAATGATTGGCAGTAGAATTTTATGGTGCTGAGTTGCTAGCCCGACACCCAATCTTCAGCGAAGGCACACCCATTCACATATGTCTTTCGGAGGCCACTCGACCACGGGGAGGACATGCAGACTCCACACAGAAGGCACTCCAGCCAAGAATTGAACAGGAGAACCTCTTGCTGTGAGGCAACAACGTTACCACTGTACCGCTGCGGCTTATATATTTGAGTTAAAAACAGGCAGCCACAATCCTAGCCATAGTTTGGGGAATGTAAAAATAAGCCACACTGCTAGAATGGTAACACAATTAATCTCTATAATAAACAAAAAAAGCAAAGCTAATTAAGAACTATATTTTAATTTATTGAATTCAAGGCTGAAGCACCTCATTGCTGCACATCTGTTATTTATGCCACAGCAAGCCACTTATTTCACTTTATATTAAACAGTTTGCTACTGTTTATAAAGAAGAATATTTTATTCTTTTGCGTTTGTAGTGAAGAAAAAAAAACACATTTCTGCATCCATAGCCTCCAGCTTTCTTGACATTTCCTTGTAGCAAGATAATTCTTGGTACTTGCAGCTGGTCCATTCTCCTAAGTTCAAATTTTATGAGTGTGATTTCAGATTTAATCTGTGGGATTCAGAAAGGCTTAGTGTATAGAGCCATCTGACATGCAAAGTCCAGGAGAGCAGCCAATTCAAATTAATTATGCGTTTTGCCCCAGAAATGATCCTAACATTGAAATAACATGGTAGAGAAATCTACAGAATCACCATACTGAGTTATTTTATTTTTCTTTTTTTCACGAGGTGGAAAAAGTGTGCACCATCAAAACCACTATGAATAGGTTCATGTTTCATAATGCAAGTATGGATATGTACCACAAAGACATCTGTGTTTGTGTGTGTGTGCTTGTGGGTGGGTGGATGGGTGGATGGGTACATGTGTGTAGGGGCATGAAAGCAAATACAAAAAAAGTTATTTTTTGAAACCGTAGAAAACTGCTTGATACAGATGTAGCAACAATAGATATATAGCACTGAAGTGCTTCAGCCCTGAACTCAAATGGAATATCAGTTATGTGTGTGTGTGTGTGTGTGTGTGTGTGTGTGTGTGTGTGTGTGTGTGTGTGTGTATGAGTGCGTGTGTGTGCATGTATGCATGTGTGCGTGTGTGCATGTGTGCGTGTGTGTGTGTGTGTGTGTGTGTGTATGAGTGTGTGCGTGTGCGTGTGTGTGTGTGTGTGTGTGTGTGTGTGTGTGTGTGTGTGTGTGTGTGTGTGTGTGTGTGTGTGTGTGTGTGTGTATGTATGTGTGTGTGTGTATGAGTGAGCTATTGTGTTAAGTGCATGGTTCTGTGAACATGTTCCTTAAAAGAAGTTGCATGATATATTTATAAAGATGCCGTAGGAAAAAGTCATGCAGTACATTCACTTGTCTTTCAATAAAGATATAGCAAGGATATCAGAAATTAAACTGTTTTAAGATAAACAGCAACAAACTCACACACATTGATCCTGACTGTTTAAAGAGCTGTTACTTCCTATTGGAAAATCAATCTTCCTGAAATGGGCTAGAACTTCTGAATATGCAAGCAGAGTTATTTTGAAGAAAAAAAAAATATTGGATTTAAAATATTTACCCAGCAGGAAGTGAGTGATGTAAGAATGGTGTATCAAATACTGAAGGGGATGTTTACCAGAAGTAGCACTGTGAGTTAAATAATTACAAGTATTGTTCTGTTCTTGTACAACACTGAATCATCAGCAAACATGCATCTGGAACATTTCTCCTCAGGCCTCTGCTGAAAATTGGCTTTGCTCCAAGTCGGACTTTCCTGGTAAACAAATGTTAAAATAAAAATAAAATAAAAAAAAGAAAAAACTAAAAAAAAAAATATTGGGTCCTTCTTTAGAAACTCAGTGCATTGCATCAATTAATCAGAGTCTATCTCTTCACTGAGGTGCACTGTGGACGGGAACAGGAATGAATGAAAATGGAAGAAACTTTTGTATAGCCATTACAACAGCAAAAAAGAGAGAACACCTGATTTTCAGAGAACACATCTCACCTTGAATATTGTCTTTTTTTTTGTTTGGCTTTTTTAGGTTTTGTCCTGCTCTTAAAAGCTACAGCCTCTAAGAGTAGCACAAAAGTCCTGCAAAACATATCCAAAGTTATATACAAGGTATTCACCCTGTCTCATAGACAAAAGAATCACTGCCAAACAACCAGTGAGGTAAAATTGCTCACAATTAACTCAATAACATATATGTAGTGTGGAATATCACACCTCTAGCAGCCTACATACAGTTTGCCTTCCAGAGCATTTTCTGTAAAATAAACTTAAAAGGCATACAATAAACAAATGTAAGTATTTTGTGAACAATAAAAGTATTAGAATCATACAAATAACAATATTATCAGTAAGAAGTATTTTACAGTGATAACAGTTCATTCATAGACTTCTCCTTAAATGCTGTGATATATTATATTGCACACAAATCCCAAATTATTTTTTTAGCTTTCACAAACAAATTTTCATATTTTGAAAACTATACAACCAAGACATCTATTGTTGGTAAATGTTTTGTTAACCAGACATAAACTTTCACGTGGCAACAAGAATTTCCTCTGTAAGTGTATGTTTATTGATATATTTACAGAAATATGAAAACATATGTTTAATTGTATAATTAGAAATGTAAACAATACTGGATATCTTTCAAGATGTCCAACTTACATTTCAAATATTAAACAGTTTTCTTCAACACCAAAATTTTCACCTAATGTCATACAACAGACTGTAAGTCACTTGGTTTTTGCAGTATTAAGTGCATGCAGAAATATTTCTTATGTTCATAGTTACTAACAAATAACTAGCAATATTTCCAGTACAGCATGATATAAGCTAGCATTTTCAGTGAATTATAGTCTCCCACATCAGTGTGGGATGTTTTACACCATACTCCTCAATAAAATGTAGGGTCTCAGTTATGAAGATATGAATATAAATATGAAATTATGAATAATAAATGGAACATAAAGATTAATTTCTCCACTGCAGGACATCCTAGATTAACAATCTCAGTGTCTTTTGTTAAAAATGCCTTGGCCTTTCTGGAGATTTTCTCCCAAGGCCTCCACTGAAAATGGGTTCTGTCCCACTCGGACTTTCCCAGTAAACAAATGTTAACTAAATAAATAATAAAATGCTTTCTATTATTGGCTGGTAAGTCAGTTAGTTTAAAAAATCAGAACCAAACAAGTTATTGATGCCATAAGGAGAAGTATTCAAAACGGCATTTTAGGTTTCAGTGATTTAAACAAAGATAAGCGGGCAGATTCAATAAACCCTGTATAGCACACTGTTTTTGTATTCAGTAAGTGCGTGCAACCACTGTAAAACACTATGTCATGCTATTTACAGCATAAGCAGCTGAATTGTATGCTAATCAACCAATCCAAAATGGAGAAGGTATTGCACAAGCCATAGAGCAACCATATAGACTCAGTGCTGGTTTTCCTGTGAATTCCAAAACCTATTAGAATACAGCCACAGAAATCAGTCTAAACAGAAAGAATGTTAGGGGCTGCTGTTGCTTTAATTCAGGTGTATGTGCAACAGGCTGAAGACTATGTTGCTGCTGCTAATAGACCACAGCCAAGAAGGTGAAGAGTTTTCAGAACCCGGTTAACATCACAATCTGCATGGAATGGAAATTGTAGAGTGCTACAGGGTAGATAGAGACACATTATAGGAACTCTGCAACCTCTGTCATCCTCATCTCAGACCCAGGGCAAACTGAGCGGAATGAATACTAGTGGAGACAAAGGTATGTGTAGCAGTTAGAATTTTAGCTATAGGAACCATTCAGAAACCAACAGGGGACATGCTGGGGTAATCATATACATTAGCATCCAGGATCCTTCATCAGTTACTGAATGTTATGCCCCAGCATGCCAGTGACCACATATATTTTCCCAATACTCCTGTGGACAGGGCCACGAATATGCAAGAGTTCTACCCTGTAGTGCACTACCCTGAAGTACTGGGGGACATAGATTGTATAAATATAGAAATCATGGCACCACTTGGGGAACAAGGAAGGGCCTACATAAATAGAAAGGGCTTCCACTCCATGTGTGTAATGCTAAGGGAATCATCTTGAATATGTGTGCTAGTGACCCAGGCAGTTACCATGATTCACATATCTGGCAGACCTCCCAATTCTATCAGGTGTTCACTAGGGGTGATATCCCACAGGGTCATTTTCTGGTGGATTTGAGTTATGCACTGGAACTGTGTCTGATGACACCCATCAGAAATGCACACACACTGACTGAAGAATGCCATAATGAGGCACATGCTCAAACCAGAAATATCATCAAGCATGTGCTTTGGCTGCTGAAGTTGCGGTTCCACTGCCTAGAGACATAAGGGGAAGCCCTGCAGTATAGTCCATGTACAGGTACTGAAATATTCACTGTCTGTGCCATGCTTCACAGCATCATCCTGAGAAAACAGCTTCAGCAGGTTCAAGAAGGGAAAGGGGCACACATTCCACCACCAATGACAAGTTCACCACAGCCACATGCAGGTGAGGGGTCAGAGGGGGATCTAGCAAGTTCTGTGGTTGTGAGCAGACATAGGCATGCTCAATATTCCCTTGATTGGCTAACAGGTAATGCACAGCACAATCACTCACCGAATGCCCTCAGTTTGGCCTCATATTTTTGCAATGGAAAATCATTCACGAAAGATGTTAGAAAGTAATGAGACACATTTAAGTTTCAGACTTCACAACCCTCAGATGATTCTTAAAAGTACTGATGCAAAAAAGACAGTTTTTGATTCTATCAACTGTCTAACTTTCTAAGACCAAAATATGTCAAAAGTACAATAAGGAAAACATCACAAACACAGATATACTAAGCATGAAGTCATCTATACACCCTGAGTATCAGACACAAAGCTTATGTATCCCTGAATCCAAAAGACAGAAAATAAGGATATGGTACAGTTATTGTTGCTTGTACAGGGTGTTGTATGTGCGTGTGTGGGGGTGGGGGGTAGTGGGCAGGAAGCCTAGGCTGACACAAAGGTAAGTGAGTGCATGTGGGTAAGAAAGAGAAACAGGTAGGCATTTGGATAAAGTAGCAAATGGCCAGTGAGACAGAATGAGCTTTAAGCTTCATTGCTGAACCATGTAACTATTGTGTGTGTGCCTGTATGGGCCTTCCATGTGAAATTGGTGTGTGAGTGTCTGCAAGAACACAGCCAAGCTCTGTGCTAGCTCTACATCTTGGTATGTCAGACAGGTCTGAACAATTCATGGTAGAGGTTGCAGTTCATCGTTATCATACTTGACCATGAGAACTGTCTTGCTAGGCATTGCACTGGCACATCAATGCCTATGATCAGATGCACTACTACTATGTGAATGTGACTGATGTCTGCTGGATGAGATCTCCTCAAGGATGGCCAGGACCAAGACCCCATGGTCTGCCATGTTTTGGTGTGGACACCTCACTCACTGCTGGAGCAGTGGAGGTAGTCTCAGTATGGCAGCATGATCGGGCATGGCCATGTTGGCTAACATCAGATACACCCATGTAGATGCTGCCTCCCTCCCAGCATATGTTCCATCACAGACACCGCCCATTCCAATGTGTCATTCAGCAAATCCATTAAATCTGCAACATGATGGAGGCAGTCATGCATGTCAGCCTGTGCCACATTTACAACCCTAAGCATTTCTCTGGAGAACCTATTGGAACATGTCTCCACCTCCATGATGGTCCTAAGCATATGTCAAGTGGCACAAGAAGATACACCTGGATCGGGTGAACAATGGGCAAAAGGACTCCTCCAAACACCGCTAACAACCTTCCTGCATGGCACCACACCAACACTTTGGCTATGGACAGGGCAACAGGCACTGAAGCCATAGTAAGCACACTACCCTGATCAAGTTCCTTACCCTATACCTGTCCAATATCTGAGGGCTCACTGGAATGTGTTGGTGTAGGCCTACTGTCTGTGTCTGATGAAATTACTTTGGATGGCTGAATGCCAATCTCAGTGTCATATTCAACCTCTGCATCCCCCTACTCTGCCTTGAATGTCCACCATCATAATCAGAGTGTGCTTATGCTCTGATATCAGATGGTAAGAGACCCACACTTCCACTGTTAGTATCACCTGTGATAATAAGCAACAAACATAGGGAAAAAAAGTAATACCTTGACTACTATAGTCCAATATATGCTAATAAGCTAACAGTGGTGCCACTATTACAGACAGTTCAGCAATACACACAACATTCCTGACACCCACATCACAAACTAAATATTTCTTTGAACTGCTCATCAGTACTGACATAAAAATGTTTGGCTTACCATGTGCAAATGATTGTAGGCTCCCTATGGGGGATGGTCCTGGAAGAGGTTAAACAAAAGGTAAGGATGCCATCCTCACAATGAATACTAGCACAAGGGGTTAAAACCTTTTGCTCTTTATGAGTCCATTGACTATTCTTTTAACAAGAACTTGGATGACACGTCCACTCCAAGCCCACATGTAATCAACTAGAATGTGTTGTTAACTGTATTAATCTACAACTATTTCCCTTCAAAAGAAATGTAGTGTTAACTGGAACTTAAGTATTGCTCAATATTTTACTATACAAGAAGTATTTAACAACTGAGATAGGTAAACCTACCCAGAAGCTTCTCCTAGAACATACTTGTCCTTCCTTAAACAGCAGCACAAGCATCAATAACATGCTGTTGTGCACTTTCCAGTGAACTGCCTGGATCCCTGACAGTGGAAAGAAGCTCACATTTAATGTCAATAGTGGCTGTGTAGCAGCCCCCCCCACCCCAGTAGCCATCCATTCATGGGCCATTACAGCTGCTGTCCTCAGAGACGAAGAAATCATGTCAGTGGCCCTATGGTGCACCTGATCATATGGCCTCATCTGGTCACCTATTGCATTCACATCAGCCACTATCTGCTGCCAAATTAGCATTCTTCCAGACATATCCCCATGTCCCCTCTCAAGCAGAAAGACACCTTGTTGCCTGAGTGCTTCCACAATGACTTCATTATTAGGGTCCCCTGAAGGGAGTGTTGTGGGGATTAGGATGCCTGGGCACAATAGTCCTAGATGAAATAAAGCACAAAAGAAGGATAATACACATAAGAATCACATAAAAGTCCTGCTTAGTTCTAAAACATAAAAGGTAGTATTTCACCATTACCCACTGGAGAAACATAAAACATTCAAGATATTCAAATATAAAAAAAGGAATTGTGTGGTTGTAACATATTACAATCACATAGAGTACAAGTTTGGATCCAAAACAAGGAGAGTAATAATAGAAAATTGTGTTGGTGACAACATACAAATGGAACTTGGCTATGCCACTCATAAAACAACAGGCAAATTATACATTTTGCTAACAAACTGTCAGTGAAATGCTAAAAGTGCTATCAAATAAATGGTCCATGAAACGTGCACACATTTACCACAGAACATTCAATTTTAAGCAATTGCCAGTCACCTCTACCTGTGGCCAGCACTCTCCTAGAGGTGTGTATGGGCCTTTCTAGAAGAGTAGTGCAGTGCACTTGTGTTATTGACAATGTATGACATTTATAGTTCATGAAAATAACAATAGAAGAGTATTAAGTAAAAAACAGTTGTAACATCAGCTCTTTTGATGGCAGATAATAAGGCTGTGCATTTCAGAAAATACAATGCCCTGGCAAACATGCCTATGCCATCAGTACACTTCTAAGAAAAGCATACAGATAAAAGTAGCATTTACTATATACACATATATATATATATATATATATATATATATATATATATATATATATACACACACACACACACACACACACACACACACACACACACACACGTACAGTAACAGATTTTTCTTAGAGACATTTCAGCATATCCAGTATATAGCTGAAAAAGGCAAGCATACCTTATCAAAATCAGTAGTCTTCTGTGTAGATAAATCACAAAGTAATAACTTTTTCTGTGTTATCCACATAAACAAGTCTCCTCACCTTTAGGTTCCCTAGCTACACAGTTCCCTTTATATAGTGTAGATTCTGGGCCGTGTGCGTTGTGAATATGCAAATGAGGTGTGAACTCATTAGAACTGCTGAATCCCAAATACTTGAGTCTGTGTATCAGATGTAAATATAATGCAGGCACTCCATCAGTGTTTTGTGCTAATGCATTGCAACTGTGAATGATTACTGGTAGGAAGAAGGAAAACACAACAGCAATTCAAAGTCCCTTACCTCCAGTGGGTGTGTCAGCCAGGTTAGACTTTCAAAGTGCAGAAGTAGTTTCATCAAGGTTTTAAATGTAAGTAAGCAGCACACATTTCACAGTTTCTGTTTAGTAACATCCAACCTCCCCTTTATTTCTTGACACCTGTATATTATTGAAATTTTATATCCTCATACTTTTTAAGTACAATGTTACAGAATGCCTTATGGACTGCATGTCTCAGATTACTAGTCAGATAAGACAAGAACAAGCAACAAACGCAGACAGAGCAAAGACATAGCTGCATTTATGCAAGCAATAGTCATAGATGGTTATGTGATCACTCAGTGCACTACATCTGAAATTAATGCATGTACAAACAACTGTCACATGTTTTGTTAGTACAGTGGATGATGTTCTAGTAGTCTGTATGCACAATGATTTTCATTCTCTACTGCAAAGTTGTTTCTGTGGCAAAGAGGGATAGGACACCCTTACTGTGTTTTGAAGGTTCATTGGAGTGTTCAAATCCAGAAAGTGTGAGAATATTTCATGTGTACCAACATGAATTTTGTAGTGTTGTTGATTTAATAGATTTGTTTTCTTCCTTTCTCAGAATTTTCCCTTTTTTTAAATGCCAGTGTTTGCATGGTGCATGGCTTAGTGCAAACAGGAAATGGGGAAACACAATGAATGTCATGATTAGATGAGCTTATTTCTTTTGTGTGATGCTTAGCAGGGTGCAAACCTGGACTAGTGGCTGACAAAAGAAGCAGACAGCGTACCTACAAACTGGGTCCAGACAGTGTAAAGTTAAAACAGGATACATTGTTACAGTTTTTGCTTTGCATTGCTCAAGACCGCTAAGCGATTTTGCTCAGTGGTTATCAAGCTTCACCAACACCTACAGCCATTGAACCCCCACAGACAGGAAGCCAACAATCAACAATTTCAAAACGGATTCATTCCATTAATTCTGTTGGGCACCATGCAAACATGCTAAGCTGCATTGCATCGAGGTTAACATATAGAAGTTAAGAATGAATAGGGAATTATGCAACTATTATTTAACTATTTATGTGGCAGCAGGTGTAAGTGTAGGGCTGTAAAACATATGGCCATGGGTTCTAATGCAGGAAGTGCAACATATTTTTTCCTGGAATGAACAGGAAAATATACAAGTGTTATTTCAATATTCCTGTGGCAATAGGTGTAAGTGTAGGGCTGCCATACACATGGTCCAGGGACCTAATGCAGGAAATCCAAGACATTTTTATTGTTGTTCCACTTCACATTATATTAAATATCACTTATAACACTTTATATATCATTATAAATAGTGGAGCTGATATGAATTATATGTATGAGGGATACCACACCCTTACTGTGGTTTGAAGATTCAGATGTATAACAGAGGGAATACCTTCTATTATGTTTCTGTAAGTATAATTCTTCTATCTGGACTTGGATGGCGTTTAAACCTACATAAGACACATACACAAATGAATGTACATACAAGAACCTTGTCAGATCACACACATACATGGTTAACTCTTCAATCTGTCATCTGTATTTATGAATGGTTCATGAGAATGTTTGAGAAGCATTTCTTTAGTGGCAAAAATGAAAAATCACTGTTGTGGAAGAAAATGTTTTGCCTCTTATGCATAGGTTTGAATTCCCCACTGTAAACATCAATTTTAGCAGTGTATAAAGCCAAAAAATATGTATCAGGCCATGACATTCATGCCTCAGTAGATGCCTGCAAAGATAAATCACCCAAAAGTCACAGCAGCAGACACCCCTCAAATTAATGTCAAATATCAGATTTACCTTCCAGTTTCAAAAATCAATTCCCTCCATGCTTGGCACTGTTGCTCTCCTCTTAATATCTCTGGAAGTGACAGTCCAAATTCAGCTCATATTATGTGAATATTTCAATTTTACACTGTTGAAGAAATGGATAACTATGGTTCTTTCCTACATCCCTTCTGCACATTCCTATACTGTTTTGCCTTTGTTCTTCCCCCTGCTTGTCCCACAGTTCACCACTTTCCTATCTACTGCATTTTAACACCTATAATCTGGTCAAAAAATAGAATCACACACAACACACATAAATGCAAAAAATATTGGTGTCCTTCACTTTTTGACCTCTGTATTTTCACAGTTTGGCATCATGTACCAATGTCAAACTTTGTTCATCAGATCTTCTGTGGCGCAGCTACCTTCATGCAATGCCACTAAAACATGATGCACTATGTCAACACACAGTAACCCATGGTGAATGTAGTATAAAGATTTATTTTCTTGCATTGCTGCTACTTATTTAAAAGTATTACATACACACAGAATTGAACCCTATACCATCTGGGATCAAAAAGAAATGTGTCAATGCATTTACACCTGCTGCCACAGAGTCAGCTAAGCAGCAGGTGTGATTCATCCCCTCAGTACTAAGAAGTCTTAGAAGTTTAGCATCGTAGCTCACATTTGTGCACTGCTTAACTATATGCAAGCAGGTAAAACAGTAGAAATGTGTATCTCACACATGCAAATACTTTCCAACCATCACACAAATCAGCTACTCAGCGGTGTGCTATGCAAAGTGGACAATAGCATGTATTACTTTTGTTTACTGTCCATTTGTATTCATGACATGAACTACATGTGGAAACAGAATAAATGAAGGCCCTATCTAGGAAAATGTCACATATTTACAGTGCTGCAATCTGTTATCTCCCACATGCACTGCAACCTTGGTCTCTCAGTACTTGTTCACAAATATATCAACTACACTAAATAAGTTAATATCAAATGTTGTGCTATATATCATGCATAACTTTATAATGACAACATACATTCAGATTTTCCAATACTTGCAATAATGTGAACACCTGTTTGCATATAGTTGATAAAGTTGTCTCTTAAAGTATACCTGCACATTGGAACACAACCACCAAACAGTACACACTGCACACTCATCATTCTGGCAACATGCAGAACTTTAATATCTTGACAGTTGAACATGGCTAGCTATCCATTTCTTGCAGGCCTCCCAACATCTTCTTTCCAACATCCAGTGCTGGTGTCATCCAGTATAAGTTGTCCGGCAGCACTGTAAAAGTCATATTTGTGCTGTGGTTCTTGCATATAGTACTGAGTTCTGTAGTCTATGTACTTAGATAGGTAGGGGTTCTGTTCTCACTGAAGTTAACTAGGAGGTGTGTGTTTGTCTAGTCAGAAGAGCATAAGTGTGTATTCCACAGTTACAACTTCAATCCTGTGGATTGCAAATATTTTTAAACTTGCACATGCCTACATATCCATTTTATGCAGGCCTCCCAACATCATCTCTCCAACATTAATTTCTGATATCATCTAGTATAAGTTGTTCTGCAGCCTTGTTAAAGTCATACTTGTGTTGTGGTGCTTGCAAAACGTACTGAGTTCTGTCATTGGTGTACATAGATAGGTAGGGGTTCTGATCTCACTGCAGTCAATTAGTGTGTGTGCATGTGCGTGTGTGTGTGTGTGTGTGTTTGTGTGTGTGTGTGTGTGTGTGTGTGTGTGTGTGTGTGTGTGTGTGTGTGTGTGTGTGTGTATATGTGTTTGTGCACTTGCTTGAAATTAGAGAGAGGATTTTACACCAGCATGTGGAAAACTGCTATAACCATTTTCCCCTCAGCAGACACTGTTGATGTCATCACCTATAAAGTGTTGTCTGACACTCTCCAAGTCAGACTTGAGCTGTGGTGCTTGGCTTAAATACAGAGTTCTGTAGTCGGTGTACATAGGTAGGGATTCGGTTCTCACTGTAGTCAATGTGTGTGTATGTGTGTGTGTGTGTGTGTGTGTGTGTGTGTGTGTGTGTGTGTGTGTGTGTGTGTGTGCATGCTGTGTGTGTGTGTGTGTGTGTGTGTGTGTGTGCACGCGCGTGTGTGTGCGTCTTTTTTTGCACATGCTTAACATTAGAGAGAGCATTTTACACCAGTATGTGGAACACTGCAATTGCCATTTCTCTTCACCAGACAATGCTGATGTTATCACCTATAAAGTGTTGTCTGACACTCTCCAAGTCAAACTAGAGCTGTGGTGCTTGCCTTAAATATAGAGTTGTGTAGTCTGTTTACTTAGACAGATAGGGGTTGTGTTCTCACTACTGTAAATTGGTGTGTGTGTGTGTGTGTGTGTGTGTGTGTGTGTGTGTGTGTGTGTGTGTGTGTGTGTGTGTGTGTGTGTGTGTGCATGTGTGCGTGCGTGTGTGCGTGTGTGTGTGTGTTTGTGTGTGTGTGTGCTCGTGTGTGTGTGTTTGTGCACGTGCTTCATATTAGAGAGTGCATTTTACACAAGCATGTGGGACAATGCTATTACCATCTTTCTCTCACCAGACTGTGCTGATGTCATCATCTATAGCTGCTTTGCAGATGTACAGTATTCCCATCAGGTCAGGGTCAGAGACTGGCCTGTAGGTCAGGCACAGGTCACCTAATCCTGTACAATACAGATTACAGTGACAGGGCTTTCAGTCTAGCCACATACATCATGGCATGGTTTGTAGGCCCTGTATTTTCTTGGTGAGAAACAGCTGTGGTCTCTCCAGCTGCTGCAGGTGTCTGGTGAGGTACGTGCAAAAACAAGCATTATACTCTATTAGTGCTCTGATGAGGTTCAAGTCCAGTGTTTTATATAATCCTCAGATCTGGATACAATAGCCTGACTTATGAGGTACATGATGTAGCCTTTCTATACCAATGTGTACACTTGGTGGTCAAAGTTCAGATTGCTATTCATGTGTGTTCCCACGCACCACTGTGTTTCAGTAGGGGGAGAGTGTTGTCAATGCTGTAATTAGTAAGAAGGGAATTGTGTCCAAACCATAGGTCAGATCAAGACAGACAGTACACACTGTCTTACCTTCATCCAGACCTAGCACACAGAATCAATGGATTGTTACAACATTACAGATCACCTATAGCGTGACAAAGAACATACACCTACCTGACACAGTTGCATGCACACTTCAACACATCCTCCAGATGGATTATGTTACCAAAAAAGGGTGTACATCAACATGCATCCTCCTGAGTGAGGGGACAGATGCATGCATGTATAGCCACATCCTGACTCTCCTCATCTGTGAGGTAGACCAACATGTCATCATGGACCTTTTGTGAATGGACACTAGTAATATCATGGCTGTGTGCAACACACTTGTGTGTTGTTAATGCAACATCCATGTCTGTTTCATCTGTTAGATGTTCTCACAAAGGTTATTGAGGGCATGTATGATAGCAACACTATCATCCTGTGGAAATTAACCAGGCCAAAGCATTTAACACAAATTCACACTGATGTATTCACTCAACACAGTCAGATGTGGCCATAAACACCTATATCGCCAAGTGGGTAGACCACTGGACCACATACATGGTATCTAAATATGTTGAAATGTGTGAAGTGACTTATATCTTGGGTCTAGTGATCAGGTCTGTACATCAAAGCTGTCTGCTAGGCCCTTTCTTTAAGTCACAGATGTCAGGAATGACATACACATACTGTGTCCAAACAGCTGTCTGAAGAGCTACAGATTGTGGGCAATCATTGACTCCAACTGTGATATTAATATTATACAGACATTGTCAGCACACACCAAAGATTGCTACCACAGCCATGACAACACATGAGATGAAATAAAAACATGGAGGGATTTGTTACTTTATGAAAACAAACACACAACCCAAGGATAACGAAGACATCACACCCTATAAGCAAATCAATTGCTATGTGACCTGTGTCCTAAGGTAGATAGTATGTGGAACACCTCATCAGCAAGTGGCCACAGTGGTGACTACTCCCTTGGATGTAACACAACTACTGAGTATGTGCAGGACTTCTACATCAAAGGTCATACTACCTCCAAAGGTCACAGCCTTCATCACACCAATAACTGAGTACAATGTACCCTTCTTCATGTACCTCCCTAGATATCATCTAGTGGTGTGCAACTGAAGTGTACCACCTTTGCCACAGTGAGCTGTCACACATCTTATTGGCCATACCTAGTATTTTTTTTTTGTTGTCGCTTAAACATTACTATCTGATGGTGCAGAACCCCCAGCACGGTGTTATATCAGATGCATGTGTGATACATGTTTTAGTGATGCACACAGTACATACATAGCTCATTGACAACAATGATGGCATGGATTACATTCATGATGGTGTGGATTGTGCCATATATATCTGCCATGCCCACCAGTCAAGTGGCCTGTATGGATCATATTGTCACATACAGGTATAACAGTGTCTCTCCTAATATCTCCAGTAGATGTTACATTGTCAGGATGGTGTGCTTGATTACCATTCCTCTCAAGCATACTGAATTCCTTGGTGTTTGCCAGTTTTGAGGGCAAAATAATGGGGTGTCATAAATTCCTGATTGGCCCCTTCAATTTCCAATTTTTTCAAATTTTTTTTATTTTTATTTACAATTTTAACTTTTCGCTGATGTCACCATGCATTGCCAGCATATCCTGCAATGTCATGAATGTGCAGGACCATGCGTGATGATATCAGCTTTATGAGGCAGACAGACTGCCTATCAGACTCTTTTGCAGACTGTTTGTTTTCATTGAAAATAGAAGCAGCAGCTGAGAGTGGAGCTCTGGACAACACAATTTAAGTTTAACTTCTGTGACAGAGTCTGCTCCGTAGGCAAAGATGAGGATGACAAAATTTACTTTCTCTGACTCTGGCAGTTCATCATCCAGGTAAGGTTAGTAAACAGTGATAAAAACAATGAGTATACCTTTTTAGTAATGAAAAGCAACTGCTGCAATGATCGGATGATCAGATCATTGTTCTAAGCTACTGTCTGTCATTTGGTGCAAGTCTGGTATTATTTTGCGTATTTGGCATTAATTTTTTTTTTTTTGGTTGTATATTATCAGATACATTTTGGGAGGAAATCTCACCATATTTAGTGATAATATGAAACAAACAACAGTTTTGCCTTCTTTTGTGATTGTAATGTTTATGACAAAATAAAGCTGTGGACAAAAATGGGAAAGAAATAGTAATCTGCGCTTTCTTTGGTAAATATGCTGTTTAGGATAAGACAAAGTGCTGTAATTGCAACTATTTTTTTAGACTGTGATTATAGGTTTTCAATTGTGTGAATGATAACACTGTGGGCTATAGATGTTATTTACTTATTAATTTATTGTCTAAATGGACTAGCACTAAATATGATATTTGCTTCGTAGTGTGGATAAGCTGCTCTACATTTTGAAATGGTCGCTCGTTAAAAGTGGCGTAACGTATACGTAACGTATGCTTTTATGATATTATGTAAGCTAACATCCTTGGTTAACCCCTTGTAGAACTGAAAATAAAGTAAACTGATCTGAAAAACTGCTATCCTTTCCAGTAAGCAGCATCCATGCTGTGATTTAGTCCTTTGGGTGGGTGTAAGACGGCCTTTTCTAGCAGCAGTGCATAACAATTGACAAGACTGTTGGCAGCACTTTTAGTATCAGATGCCTGTAATAAACCACTATGATTTATAAAGGAGGCAGGAAACGTATTTGATTGCTGATCAGATTTATTTTTCCCAGAGCAACAGGCTTAGTTTACTGTTGGACTGAAGGGGAGGAGACTAGAAGCCATGATGGAGGATTGTCTGAAGGGAGCAGTACATAGAGGGTGTTTGCCGCAAAGTTATGCTGTTTATTTCTAACTCTTATGAATTTCTATATGATATTAAGTGTCAGTGAATTCCACCAGAGCTTTCAGTTAGACTCTTTTAGTTTTAACAATGTTTTCCACTTTTGAGTCTTACTACCTGAGCTGCTTATTTGATTATTTCACTGAACATTAGTTCTGACACATTTGCTATGCTAGCCCCTTGAACTTGTCAGTCAGTTTGATAAAGTTGTGCTAATACATTTTTTTGTGAAACTCCCACAATTGATGGTATCATACAGAAGTATGATATTGTCTGTGGACATGGAACCATACCTCTTAGTCTCTCAGAGTAAGAAATCTGAACAAAGCCAAAAAAAAAATGGTGGGACAAAGGCTCAAAAATAGGGACAGATTTTATAAACATACTGCTCCTTTAAACTTAGTTGCTAGAATAACAGGTTTTGCATTATTATGTAATTTCTGAGGGATATTAAGTCAAAAATTCAGATGTCTGCCATTATTTATTATTTAGTGACTTCAGTCTTCATGCTGGTATCCCGCAATTCCATCAGAGTGGGTGGGTTTAAAAGATTATATATGCAAATGTTATGTTAATCAGTGGGCTGATTTCTGGCCAGTTGTACCTACTTTTCATGTGCCTTTGTCCAGATTTTTGATGTTTCCAGGCTGAGACGTATGTTGATTACCCTCATAGATTGCTGATATGTCACAGTAGTTGTACAAGTTTGTTGGTGCAGAACCATCAGTGATCACTCAGAATCACATACATCGTGTCAGACATGGGATTAGTGGCGGTATTATTCTGATATTCTCCATGACTGTATGTGCTTCTTTTACTGTTGTCCATGAGCCTGTAACTGTGTCACACTTGTTGGAGACCTCTGCTGACATTACTGTCATATTCAGTTAACATTCCGGATAGATGTCCTCTCCATTGTTCATGTCAGTATGCTTGTATTACAAATACATCTTTTCCATTGTTATGTCACCTCATCTGACAGTCAGATAATATATATTTTCAGTGTGCTGTCCATACTGTATCAAGTCGAATTGTGATTAGTGTTCCTGCTACTACTGTCTACCATTTTACATGTCCTCATCTGCTGTACATTATGATGTTTCACCTGTCCTCTTTCCCTGTAATCATTCCTACAAATCAAAAAATATGTAAAGCCTACGCCGAGTTTACTGAATTCCACTGTAGGTCTTTTACTTGACTCTCTCTCTCTTTTAAGCTTCTTCATGTGGCTGCAAGAATTCCTTCATTAGCAGCAAAACTAAGTATGAAAATCCCTTCCTATTAGCTTAGAGGACAAGAGTACTTGGGTCCCATTTTACAACCCCCCCCCCAAATAAAAAGAAAAACTACAGTATACAGACCACATCATTCACTTTATGACATCTAACAACTCATCTCAAAGATTTAACCACTTACTCCAATTTCTGACCTCATCTAAATTTTTATTTTTTTCAAATAGGTTAGATGTAACTTCTTCTGTCGCACATCATCTGACTTGTAATACTTAAATTTCACCATGATCTTCACGGGTACATGATCAAGCATACTTATGGATCCCTAATAAAGAGAAAATACAGCATAACTACACAAGACACAAATGAGGATATGGCATCCGACAGAGAAAGCCAACTATAAATTGCCCAAAGCCATATGCTTGGCCTGCTTACTACTGTGCATCACAGATAAGAGCCACCCAAGTTAGACACTCCAAAAGTAACCAGGGCATTCTCAGCATCATTTGTACATGCATGCAAGCAGTACATCATAATTAACAGGACTGTACTACTATTACTATTAACACTTCTGTAATTACAATTAGAAGCACAACATAATAACACCATTGAACTTGGGCAGAATAACACAAAATGCAATTTAGTAAGTAATCTTGATGAAAGCAGGCATCTGACTAAGCAAGCATTAGCTATACACTCTGCACATCAGACATAGGTAACCTTAAAATATTAAGAAATGTGCAAAGGTCAAAACACAGTCATCATCACTTATCCAGAGGGGGGGGGTTTACAGGAAAGCAAACCTGACACAAATGAAGTGCATGTGTAAGTGGCAAATCAGACTAACAGCTAGTAAACATTGTGAGGGCCAATAGCACCAGATATAAAGAAGTTATATTTTAACTATTTATATAACTGTTAGTGTGTTTGAGATGGAATGGGCAAGATGAGGCATACTGCATGTGGGTCTGCAAGAACATAGCCAAAGCAGTTGTGCTACCACTATGCCCTGGCATCCTGGACAGGAGTGAATCATGTATGGTAGGGGATTCAGTTCACCACTACCACCACTGACCATGTGAAATACCTTTTCTAGGAGTCACACTGCATGTTCATTTACCCTGGCTAGAGGTCAGGGTTCTTCATGAATGTGAACAATGTCTGTTGAATTTCTATCAATGTCCATGACCATGACTGTGTGGTTTACCACTTCTGGGTGTGGACTCCTCAATCAGTAATGGATTAGTGGAAGTCGTGCCACTACAGGACTGAATTCTGGCACTGCCAAGCCGACTAACATCTAACAAGGTAGTGGCTCTTCGACCAAGTAGGTACTGACTCTTCCATAGCAGACATTGCATAACAGACACTACATAATCCTGTGTGTCATTCATATGATCCAAGAAGTCAAACATGTAGTTCATGCAGTCTCACATGCCAGAATGCATAACATGCAGTATTCCAACTACCTCTTCTGAGGCCCTGGTGGAACTTGACTCTGCCTCCACGAAGGCCTTGCACATATGTTGGGTGGTACCTATTGACACACCAACATCAGTTGAGAGTGAAAAGAATACCTCATCTACTGAAAGCCTTGCGTGGTACTTCACCTTCATGATGGCCAGGGGGAGCCTCTGCCAGCTCTGCAGCTGGAATAACCAGACTGCCCTGATCAATTGTGTCAACTCCAGCCTGTCCTATCTCTGTAGGCTGCATGTTATGGGTATGTGTAGGCATACTATGTCTTAAATATTGGCAGGGAATGTGGGAATCACAGCCTCAGTGTCAGAAATACCCTCTGCAATCCACCACTGAACCTTTTCATTATTGTCATTATCGTCAGAGGCTAAGAAAGCTCTGATATCAGGAGGTAGGTACTTCACAGTGCTGTTGGTGGGCTCACATGTGATTATAGCAATATAACACAAAGAAGAAATACAGGAAAAAAACTATCACACATATGTTACTTAATCCTGTGTAAAGCAATAATAGATACAAATGCAAGAACATTTTTTCAGTAAGGTAAATTTAAAGATCTATATGAATGAAGACAAATAAAGAGTTATGATTATACCATTTGCAGGTGATTGTGGAAACTCAATACCAGATGTGCCTAGACAAACAAAATGGAGATTGACAGAAGTAAGATAAGTATTAAACAGAAGATTACACATGAAAGACAACTAGTTATAACTGTAAAATCAGTGTTTTAAAAAATATATAATAATGGCATACCTGAAGCATTAGTAATAGACACACTTTGGTTGTCTTCCACCTCTGTCCCCATATTCATCATGGCACTGGACAGCTCCTCTGAGCTGCCTGGATCCCTTACTGTTGACGGAGCTCCTCAGTCTCAGTGAGTGGTGGTTTGGTAACAGGACCAACCTAGTATCTCACTGTTCCTGTGCAACAACCCTGGCTCTCTTTTGGCATTTATCACTTCACTGACCCAATATCTAATAGCCTTGTAGTCATGGCCATAGCGACCCACAGCATTCATATCATTGACCAGTTGCTGGTAGACACAATCTCAGAAGGGCTTGTCAACTAAGGTTTTTCACTAAGGTATGTGAACCATGTCAACAGTAGGCCTAGACTATAACCTCGGTATCAGCCTATGGAAATGCAGGTTTATGTGACATGATTTTTTAGGTCCTATAGTCCTGTCCTGGAGTAAAAAAAATAGCCTTCAGACAAATCAGTAGACCTGTGTGCTTACAAGATTATCAACACTGGGCAGAGAACAAATGCTCATTATGCAGGCATCATTATTAAAAGCTTGTAAATAATTATTATATATGAACGCAGACATACAATACATATAACTTTAAAATCCCCCCAAATCTCCCTAGCAATAACATAACTAAAAATTGGGGAAAGAACTTTGCTCATGTCTGGAAAATACAGCAGCATTAGCAATGAAATAAGTGTATGAAATGGCATGTTTAAAATAATGTAACATTTGGAATTCAGACATCTATTAACATTCTTAAGGACATGTGGCAGAACACAACTTTTGTATGCAACACATGTTAATGATCATTGTAATAGCAGCTATAAAGCCTACCTTGCAAAAAGAACATAACAAAGTATATACAACACTTTTGTAATAAAAAGCCAAGGCTTTCTAAAATAGCCCATTCTCCCCAGCAACCACTAATGGAAAGAACACAACTTTCTAATTGGTTATGTCAGACATAAACAACAATCTTACCATATAACCTTTCCAGAAATGTCACTTTACATTACAACTTCTTATAAGCTAGATATCTGCTCACATCCTCAGATACATATTTTCATACACCCATATAACATAAGTTGAGGATCATTGCAATGGCAAGTGTTATACCTTAATTATAAACACAACTGGGCAAAGTGCAGACATCTCTCAAGTTGATTGAAAAACCTAATAATATCATAACTATATGTAAGTATTATGTGTGAAGAAAATAACATATCTTGACAGGAATTGCAATAACTTTTTCCTAAAAACAGTATCTTACATTTTAAGGCATTTGATGAATCCAAGCAGTCTCTATTTTTATGATAGAGGTTTATTAGCCCCTGTCTGTGCTTATATTGTGTAGAGTAACTCCTCTAGACATGTGGAATATGTATATCATCTGTCAGCTCATTATCATTCCTGAATCACTCAATCTGCATAAAGTGCTTGGCAGGTAGACAAAATGGGAGGAGCTAAATAGCGTTCACATGCCCTAGCAGTTCAATAATGACTATTCAGAATGGTGGTGATCTAATTGCTTATGTGTGCGACTCATTATCAGGAATGCATGACTAAGTCTTTAGCATACCTGATTTATTCATGGTTAAGAGAAAACTCTGCCTATGAGTAAATAAGTGTCTGTAAGTGTACAGCTTAATTATGTAAACAGAAAAGTTCAAAAATGTATTCCAATTTTTAATGGAGTCATGTCACAAAGGCATCAGAAATGAGTAATGTGCATGCAAGAAAGGAAGAACACACTCTTGTATTGCATATATTTGTTTTTTCTGTGACATGCTTCAGCATCATAACTTGGAAAATATCCAACTCAGGCAGAGTTCTACTGTGAAAGGACAAAGAACGAGTGTAAGAGCATGAGTATATTATTCTGTAGATGTAAAATGATAGAATTATAAAGCTGAGTATATGTACTTTACTTTCTCTACATCATAACATCAGTGTTGATGTAGCAAACACTATTAATTTTGTCAATGTTTCATGGTAAATGCCAAGACTTCACAGTTCAATTGTAGAGATGATGGTATATGTGAAATTAATTATCCTTAATGTCAGCATTTTTTATGGCATAAGACATAGATTTGATAAATCATCACAGAGGTTTATTTATTTACTTTTTGGCTTTGTCCTTTCTGTAAAGGTTGGCAGTGCACATTGATGACTGTCATGTTGATTATTACTGAATGCTAGATCACTTACTTCCCAAGGCAAAAACTCAAAAATTTAATTTGGCATGCCATTAGTTATGCAAATAAGACTGGTACTGGTGTGTTTCAGTCAGCACTCTGGGTAGTACTGAGTGCAGTGATACACCTGTTATATATCTTTCTTTGTGACTCAACATGTTAATGCAGTAAGGTTTGTGTAACAGCACACATAGTTCAGGATTTGAATCCAGATTTGCATATTTGAAATTAGTATTCACAGTCAAGGAAGTTTTATGGACTTGAATCTGAAGTACAGTCACAGTTTTCAGTGTTTGTGAGGTAACAACAGAAAAGTCTATATTGGATAATACAGGAGATAACGTTGACATGTGTCATATGTAGTCTTTTTAGTAGTGATTACAGTAATAGTGATTACAGTAATAGTACATGTCTGTGTGCATGTTGTAACAAATATGCCATGGACTAAAGTCTGAAGAAGTAAAATCAGCAGCAGAATGAAATGGGAAATATGTATTCCTAATCAAAACGTGTGAATAATTGTTCAGACATATTCTAGCTATGTACATTGTGATCTTGTGTACACTCCAGTATGTCCAATCCCTCATTAAGTCTCATGACATCAAGGTATGATGCAGTGTAGCATGCAAGTTATCATGTGGCAAATACTGTTAAAATAGTCAATGTTTCAGGGTAATACCAAAGGTGCTAGGTTCAAATATAGTTATTCTAACGTGCCAGTTAAATTATTGATCCTTACCGTCAGTATTTAACTTTGATGCATCAGCACACTGCTTTATATTTTTTCATTTTTTGTAGCTTTTGACTTTGCTCACTGCTTGGTATTGTGCATTATTGACTGTCAATAGTGACTAGCAGTGAACAATGCTTAACTTCTCAAGGTAAAAACACAACATTTTAGTATGCATGTGCCAAGACTCAGACATCAGTAGTGCAAATTAATCTGGTGATGGCGATCTTCAGTCAGCACTCTGGAAAGCACTTAGTGCAGAAAACACACTTGTTATGTAACTGTCTCTGTGGTTCAATATGTTAATGCAATAAGGTATGAGTAAACAAGGAAGTAATATAGGGTTTGAATCCAGATTACAGTTTGTTTTACTGGGTGGTCACAATAAAGTATTGCCACTGACGTTTTATTAGTAATTGAATGTGACATACAACTGTCAAATTGCCAACTAAAACATGGAACACAACTCTGTTTAATAAATGCTAAATACATTAAATATACTCTGTCTTAGGCATGTTAAGAATAAGAAAAATCACAATTAATTTAACTGCATTTACAAATGCATGATGTTATCAATATTTCTTGGGATAAAGTAAAACACATTAAAATTAGCAGCATTAGATGTATAGAACAGGATGTCACTTGAAGTACGTATGCCCCCTTCTTCAACATGAGTTACTGAGATTACTCAGATCAACACAAAATAAAATGTTTTACAGGAATATACACTTGCTTCAAAATGAAAGTCTATTAACATAAAGAGTCAAAGTCTAACAAATACAGGCTTGTCAGAATCAGATTTCAAGTCATGTTCAAACTGTTACTCCTCAGCCTATAACCTGAAAATGTTAGTGTGCTTGTGGCATTATCAGTTAATAAACATAGTTTAGCAGTCGAGCTTACTTTTTGTCATGGGTTCAGTTTTCATATGCTATCAGTCAATGTTTGTAGAATTTATGTGCCACCAACGCATTATGCCAAAATTTATATAAATGCATCTTTTAACAACAATGATTATTACCAACATAAATAAAAATATCAAGGCATATCTGTCTGTCTGTTTTTCACAAGAGTATATGTACGATTACCATCCAGCAGTCCAGAGATCATGGCAATAGGTAACAATATATGTTTGTTTGTCTTTTTTGGCTTTTCTCAAATGATTGGCAGTAGATTTTTTATGGTGCCGAGTTGCCAGCCCGATGCCCAACCTTCAGTGAAGGCACGCCTATTCACGCATGTCTTTCGGAGGCCACTTGACCACGGGGAGGACATGCAGACTCCAAACAGAAGGCACTCCAGCCGTGAATCAAACAGGAGAATGTCTTGCTGTGAGGCAACAATGCTACCGCTGTACCACCACGGCTTCTAATAGGTAACAATATATAATAATTAGAAATATAAATCAGATATCATCAGGAAAATAATATGATGAATTCAAAGTGGAAAATGTGTAAATACACTAAGCATCATACATGGCCAAGTCTCACTGTCATGTTTCATACCTCCTGTGTACTTTGAAGCAATTACAAATAAAATTCTCCACAAAGCTATCTGTGTGCTTTCTTTAACATAAATGCAGCTGTCAAGGTTGTCTGTCATTGAGCACAGACTGGTATATGTGAGATATGAACTGGGGACCAAATGTCTACTATATTTTCTGATATCCTTGAGAAGATATTACAGGGAACAGGAAGGGTGGTGCTTCATTTAGGGAACAAAGCTGGTATCAGGAGGAGTCCAGAATCTTTGTTGCACTCCTCCTAAAGCTGTATAAACATAGATTCTGCAGGGGGACTATATCAGGTCTTAGTACAAGGCTCTGACTTGGAATAGCTTGGCCAAGGTGGTCATCAGTGCAACTGTCATTAAATGCACTGTGAAACAATGTCTTCACCATTATAGTGACATAAAATAGTGCAAACATGACTTCCTGAGCCAACAGGAGGCATTATTTAGAACTGGTAAACCCCCTTTGTTGTATAAGTATAGCAATCCATCAACAGTCAATGCAGTACCATGGCTTTCCAAGACATGTAGTATTTTGTTAGGCTTTTTTCTATTTTCTTTTCTGTACAGCTTCTGAAAAGATTGAACCAAATTGGGAGGAACATCAGGAATGGTTAGAATGCCTCAGAGAGGCATGGAATAAGTATGGCTCAGGTATGTATGCTAGAAAAATTATAATACATGAGAAATGTAATTAACTTTACTATCAGGCCATATATTCTTAAGTCACACACACATGAGTAGGCATACCATACAAACACTCATATATATCTATATCTATGAATGCATATATAGATATATAGGTTCATAGGTTCATAGGTGTGTACTAGGCTAATGGCCCTGGAGCATCTATAAGCCTAGCCCATAGGATTATCCAGGCATCGTGCCACCTGACCTTAGTTCCCAGTGCCTTTGTCGAGTAGAGCCACTGGAGTGATCCCTGGGGTGAATTTTCTATTTCCCATCCACTCATCAAGATTTCACTTGAAGAGGGCCAGTGAGGTGCACTGTTTGACATGTATGGGAAGTCTACTCCATAGCATGGGCAGTCTCTGGGTTATGAATCTGTACTTCCATCTTGTTCTGTTGAATGTGGTAATGGGGTTGAGGTCTCTGGAGTGTGTGGTGCAGAGAGATTGGGATTTTGTTAGATGTAGCATTTCTAACAGAGCTGGGTCAGACATGGATTTGTAAGGCAAGCAAAGATCACCTCTAAGTAGGCGATATAAGATACAGAGAATAGTTGGAGTTTTTTGAGTCTGTCCATATAGGACAAGTGTTTAAGGCCTCAGATCCTCTTTGTGAGGTACTTTTGAGGCCTCTCCAGTTGTTGCAGGTGTCTAGTGAGGTACATGCCAAATGGGACATTGTACTCAATGATTGGTCTAATGAGGGAAGAGTAGAGGGAGACAATGGCCTCTTTCTCCCTGTATGCTAAACCCTTAGTAATGAGATGTGCCACATAGAAGGACTTTCTGACCACAGTGGCAATGTGGTGGTCAAAAGAGAGGTTGCTGTCAACCTGTGTTCCCAGATCTCTTATAACTCCTTCTGTGTTCATTGGACTATATCAATATGGTAATTCATGGGAACCAGGTTTTTCCCAAAGGGGATGATGACACATTTTTTGGCATTGAGCTCTCAGTGAGGCCTTTCTTTAGGGTGTCAACATCAGTTGGGGAGTTAAAAATAGCACCCAACTTGCAATCATCTGCAAATTTTGTCAGCCAGAGTCCCTTTGTGTTGAACTGGTCTTCAGAGAAGTAGACACCGAACAGGAGAGCACCCGGGATCGAACCCTGTGGGACTCCACTAGTGACAGGTCGGCAGTCTGACTTTGAGTCACCTACTTTCACACTATGGGTTCTATCTATGAGCCAGTTTGCAAACCACCTAGTGATATAGGGGTTGATGCCTAGCTTAGTGAGTTTTTCTCTGATTCCTGAGTGAAACAATGAGTGAGAAGGTCACTGAAAAACCAATCAGTAAAAACCAAATGAAAACTCCAGCAAAGCTAGAACTGCCACTGAGTGACCTCCCAAACCTCTTGTATCAGAGGCACATAGGATATATGCAAACGATCCTTAGAAACATCAGATGTTTCAGCAAATTGGAGCTTCTGAATGCCCATGACCTGTTTAATCATTTTAATGGACATTTTCAAGCCAATAGAGCCAAGCCCTACTAGCTGTGGATATGCATATTTTGGCCTTGCTATGACCTCAACAGCACAGCACAAGCAGAGTGTTTGACTAAGCATTAGAAACATAGAGCTGTTATACCCAGCGGATGTACATTATCATTAGGGTCACTGCAAAAGTATCAAAAATATCAAAAAAAGTTGGAGTTTTCATTTTGTTTTTACTGATTGGTTTTTCAGTGAAATTCTCACTCATTGTTTTAGTTTGTTGTTTTGGATATTTTTGCAGTGACCCTAATGATAACGGACATCAGTTGAGTATAACAGCCCTGTGTTTCTAATGCTTAGTCAAACACTCTCCTTGTGCTGTGCTGATGAGGTCATAACAAGGCCAAAATATGCATATTCACAGCTAGTGGGGTTTGGTTCTATTGGCCTGAAATTGTCCATTAAAATGACAAAACAAGTCATGGGCATTCAGAATCACCAATTAGCTTAAACACCTGATGTTCATAAGGATAATTTGCATATATCCCATGTGCCTCTGATATAAGAGGTTTGGGAGGTCACTCAGTGGATGGTTCCTGAGTGGGGAATGGTATCAAAGGCCCAATCAAGGTAGGCTGTATGAACCACCTTGCCTTCATCCACAGCTCTGGTGACTGACTCAAATAAGTCGACTAGGTTGAGCAGGCATGATCTACCCTTCACAAAACCAAACTGTGTGGGATCTAGAGTTTGGAAATTCTCTATATCCTTGCTAATTAGGTCTATGATGATGCATTCCAAAGCTTTGAATATCGGACTCATCAGGTTAATGGGGCGATATTGGCCAGGGTATGTAGTTGCTCCTCCTTTGTGGAGAGGGATGATTGTAGCAGTGTGCCATTCGGTAAGGACAAAGCCTGAGGTGAGACTGTGACTGAACAGGGTACAAAGGTGTAGTGCCAGTTTACTCTGTAGTTCATGTAGAATACAGACAAGGATATTGTCAGGTCATGTAGAAGCTGTATTCCTGGCCTTGGAAAGTGCTGTTTTAATGTGTGTAGCAGTACAAGTGAGTGCTTGGCAATCTACTGGTATTGTGATTGGTCTTTTGGTGGGGAAGAGAGGGTGATGTTAGCACTGAATCTGTCGGCCAGTATATTGGCAATATCTGTTGGCTCTTTATAGGAGGTACCATTGTGCAGTATCTCAGAGCAAATCTGGGTATTGCCATGGAGATTATTTACATTACTATAGAAGGCCTTATAGTTGTCTTTACTATCTTCTGGAATTCTGTTTTCATATCTAGCTTTAGAGGATTTGATGAGGGATCTCAACTTTTTGTTGAGGCTGATAAGGGAGTTTTTCCAGTCTTGGGACTTTACCTTATTCTGCATCAGTTTCCTCCTTCTGTTGTAGAGTTTGTTTATTGCAGGGAACCACCAGATTGGCTTCCTTTTTTTTGGAGGAGAACATCTTGGTTCTATTGGGAATAGTGAAATACATGAATTTGTGTACGTGTTCATACAGTTCATTAGTGTAAGATTCAGCGGTCATGCAACTATTCTCCATTTGCATGGGTGCCGTGAAGTTAGCAACTTCTGTTTTTAGTAACCTAACATTAGCTTTGGGGAAGTTTTTCTTGATGGTTACCTTTGTGATGGGGTTGTTGTGAGGGATGTGGATTTCCAAGGTGATTAGCTTATGGTCGGATCAGGGAGGAGTTGTCTATTTGAGCAACGGTTGCCCATGTTAGTAATGACCAGGTCAATGATGTTGCTACCTCTAGTGGGGGTAAGAACGAGCTCATCCAGGGCATTGGAATTAATGAATCACAGAAAATTTTGGGCAATTGTATTGGTACATGAGTATCTTTCCCAGTTAATGGAGGGGTAGTTGAAGTCGCCCAGTATGAGAGTGTTAGGTTGGACCCTAATATTTTCCAGGGTACTTAGGAACATGGAGTGTGAATCTTGGGACATGGTTGGGGACCTGTAGCAGGCAATGACCTGAATTGCTGTCTTACCCAATGTTAGCTGCATCTGAATTATCTCTGATGCATTATGTTGGGCTACCAGTCTGGAGTTGTGTGCATTCTTTACGAATATGGAAACACCACCACCTTTGGAGCTTCGGTCCAAGTTCTGGGCCTGAAAGGTGTGGAATGAGTTATAGCCTGGTTGTGCAGGGGTGCTTTCTGCTGCCTTGAAACAGGTCTCTGTTACAGCACAAATGTCGATGTTCTCCATTTTAAGGAGTGCTTTGAGTGAGTGCATTTTGAAATTTAGACTTCTAGCATTGAGCAGCATGACCCTCAGATTGCATTGGTTTGTAGCTGTTATGGTGATAATTTGGTCTTTGGAACACTGCCTAATAAAGGCACAAAAAGTTGGCCAGAACCTTGGCCAGTATCCAGAAGCCCAGAGGTGACATATGTAGACCATCTCTGGCAAAGCATCGAGGTCTGTCAATCATGTCATCCCAGACAGATAGATACTGGATCCGCTTAGAATGAAATAAATAACTTTCTGCTTGTACTGTGGTATCATTCTGGATGATGATAGGAGGCTGCTCAGGGCTAGGGTCATACCTGCCTGGGCTGCATAATCCAAGAGATCCTCCATGTCTTTTTTAATGTAGTGAAGGGAGGTATGTTTCAGGTCATTCACACCATGTACAATAACAGAGTCATATTTGTACCTGTTGTTGAGGGACCTGATTGCATGCATTATGTGGTGGATCCTGTCAACTGACAGGCAGCTGACTGTTATTTTCTCCTTATTCAATCTAGTGAATGGGACATCAGTGTGCCTCACTATTGAGTCACTTGTGACTAGTGTGTTGGGCATGCTGTTTTGCCTTAGGGGCTTTGGTTGAGTGGCACACTGTTTAGGAGAGTTATGTGTCTCATGATTAGTGTTGTGTTGTGGTGGTCAAGTGCATTTCTGCCTTGGAGGTCTCTGCTGTTTGGGTATATTTTTATTGAGAGCCTCCGTGAAGGTGGTTTGTGTTTTTATGTGAAGCTGGTGTGTGTTCTGGAGGGCTATGTGTTCCATGTGGTGTGGTGCCAGTGTTGACTTCTCCTCTTGGCCAGCTATTCCAGTCTTGGCTGGAGAGTGCGTGGCTTCCATTTTGGATATATAAGTGCAAGTCTGAGTGTTGGGAGGTAAGAGGAGAGGGTTGTCAGTGTACATGAGACAGTTGCTACATTGCCTTAAGAAGCCCAAGTTCATCAGACTAATAGAAGAAAGCACAGAGAACTGCCCTTTAGACATGCTTGAGGGGTGGGCTTTAATAATAAGTACTGGAGCTGTTTCCTTGTATAACGTTTAGTGCTGGTAGCACTTTTGTGTGCTACAATAATTGCTACAAGATGTCTAGTAAAGTGCTACACTAATAAGCTAGTAAAAGTGAAGGGGAGGAGAGGCCTAGCAGATCTAAGGGAAAAATTAAAGAACAGACTTTCTGGCACCACTCAGAACCTTACAAACAGTCCTGGATACAGCAAATCTGTATCTGGACTAGACTAGTTACAGGTAAGGCGGGCAACCTCACAAAAACAGGCTTTTAAACCAGAAAATTGAAAGAGATGGAAGAACTGCCCAAACAGCCAATACATTTAAATTTCTGGACTATAAACCACTCCTCTTGTGGTAGATAGGCTATCTGGTGCTTACCACTCCCACTGATAAGCTAGAAGGCTTCCCTCCAACAAAGAAAGGCTTGGGGAGACCAGAAGCTTACATACATTCCTGGATACAGCAAATCTGTATCTGGACTAGACTAGTTACAGAAAAGGTGAGACACAAGTGCAAATGTGGGCCACTACTCTCCAGACATACTGTCCATTACTGAGAAGTTGAAAAAGATGGAAAAACTGCCCAAATGGCCAAAAACTACAATTTCTGAGCCAGAACCCACTCCTCTTGTGGTAGATAGGCTACCTAGCGCTTATCACTCCTACTGATAAGCTAGAAGGCTTCCCTCCAACACTGAAAGGCTTGGGAGGCTCAGAAGCTTACAAACAGTCCTGGATACAGCAAATTTGTATCTGGACTAGACTAGTTACAGGAAATGTGGGAAACACATGCAAACATGGGCTTTTAAACCAGAAAGTTGAAAGAAATGTAAAATCTGCACAAACGGCCAATAAACTATAATTTCTGGGCCAGAAACTACTTCTCTTGTGGTAGATAGGCTACCTGGTGCTTACCACTCCCACTGATAAGCTAGAAGGCTTCCCACCAACACAGAAAGGCTTGGGGGGGTGGCTAAGAAGCTTACATACATTCCTGGAGACAGCAAATCTGTATCTGGATTAGACTAGTTACAGGAAAGGCGGGAAACAGGCACAAATGCGGACTTTTAAACCTGAAAGTTGAAAGAGATGAAAGAACTGCCCAAAAGGCCAATAAACTACAATTTCTGGGCCAGAAACCACTTGTCTTGTTATAGATAGGCTACCTAGTGCTTACCACTCCCACTGTTAAGCTAGAAGGCTTCCCTCCAACACAGAAAGGCTTTGGGAGCTCAAAAGCTTACAAACAGTCCTGGATACAGCAAATCTGTATCTGGACTAGACTAGTTACAGGAAAGGTGGGAAACAAGCACAAACACAGGCTTTTAAACGAGAAAGTTGAAAGAGATGTGTTAGAAAAATATGTATTAATGTGTGTATTAACAATATGCTTAGTGCATTTAGAAGCTTGAAAAGGGTTAACACATTTATTCTATTTCATACTGCATAAATCTGTACAAACTGCAGTTGCTTTCTGACCTTGTACTGTTAGCTAAAATCTTGCTTGTGCCTTGGAAATTTACTGAGAAGCAGGTGATTTCTGCTTGTGTTAGGAAAATAATGAATAGAACAATACTACTTGTATGAAACTTAGACAAGAAGTTTCGCTGTGCCATGAGAAAATACACAGCTGTAGAAGTTACAGATAATTAGTACAAAGCCTGCTTGAAAATATGAACTGCAATCAGCATTTGCTTGTATCTGTATTAGAAAGGTACCTTGAAAAGTAACACTGTACAATAGATGCTTGTAAATGGATTAATAGTCACCAAGGCCAGGTTGTTTTTCTGAAAAGTTTCTCACAAATCTAGTCATGTCAGCAGAAAATCTGAAGTAACATCTGCTGTAGAACAATGCTAAAAGTTGTGTTTGATTACATCAGCTTAGAAGGCCATGTCTTGTAAAATAGTATAAGAATGAACATACTTCCTGTTAGTAGTTAGACAAATCCTTATATTTGCATGTTTTTGTCTCCTTGCTGCAAGTAAATTAAAGTGCCTTAACTGAACCTTACGTGTATTGGTCTTTGAAGTTTTTTCCTTTGACAAGATGGAAAAACTGCCCAAACAGCCAATAAACTACAATTTCTGGGCCAGAAAACACTCTTGTGGTAGATAGGCTACCTAGTACTTACCACTCCCACTGATAAGCTAGAAGGCTTCCCTCCAACACAGAAAGGCTTTGGGGGTTCAGCAGCTTACAGACAGTCTTGGTTACAGCAAATCTGTATCTGGACTAAGCTAGTTACAGGAAAGGCAGGAAATAGGCTTAGAATTTTTTTTTGAGAAAGTGAAAAGGGAGAAAGGAGAAACAGAAGATAATTAAAAAAATTAAGGACCTAAGTGGCTTGCGCTTCACAAATGTTCTCTCTGTATTAGGTAGAATGAGCTAGTGACACTAAACTGGAATACAGCTTGGATACAGCTGAACAGATAGGACTGATAGGAGTGTCTAAAGTTAAAATATGATCTTACTGTAATTGGTTGAGTGAGCAAATGAGATAGACCCAGGAGGAGTGTTCAAACACAAATTTACAGGAGGGTCAGGCAATTCCAAAGCCACCAATATTAATACCAGGTCAAGATCAGGGAGGACAGGTAGAAAACTAACTGCAGAGACAGAGAGAGACCACATTATTCTATGAAACAATTACATAGAAAAATAAATAACTACAGAGACACAGACCAATGAAACAATTAAATACAAAGACAAATAAAATAAAATGCAGTACAATCTTTAACACTGCAAGTTTGTACTTAACTCAGCTAGTAATGCAGTTGATTGTAGGTATGTAGCAGAAGCCAAACAACTCAGATATTGAGCAGTAATAAATTCAAAGATATGTGACTAACACTTATAATACAGAGAAACCCTCTAGGCTAAGAGTTTAACACTGAATATCAATGAAGTAAAACACAATAGCCTCCACTAACTGCAGAGACAGAAAGGGACAACCGTATTCTATGAAACAAGAATATCAACAAATAAACTAGTAAACTTCACCCCAAAGAATAGCATATATATATATATATATATATATATATATATATATATATATATATATAGACACACACATATATATATATATATATATATATATATATATATATATATATATATATATCTTAACATTCCAAGATTAGTATCTGGATATCTGCCTAGGTAATCTAGTAGTAAGACATGTCCGATCATTTATATGATTATCTTAAGGTAATGACTACCAGATGCAAGCAAGATGAACTATATAGAATTATTTTATAAGTCCGGTATAGTTCATTATCCAGGACATTACTGACAATAAAACAAATATTGCCTTCAGCATTCTAAGAAACTAGTATTATAGAAATATTCCCTAGACTTAAGCCATTTAGAAGCCTTAACTGACCAGACTTACAGACACACATGAAATATGAAGACCAATAGTTGAAATCTAATTAATCTTCTAAGCAATTAAACTACATTTCTAAATCAATATATTTTTAAATCTACAGTTACTGGCATTAAACCCTTGTGTATTATCATCTGAAGTTCTGGAATATAAAGAACATGCAAAAGGAATATAAATAGAGATGAAGTACAATGGAGAGTAATCCCACTAACTCCATCAGAGCTACATACAGACTGTTACTACACATAGTAAAAGTAAACCAGTGCCTGGAATAAATGAGGTCTCCCCACACTTATAAAAAATACAGTCCCTATTGTTAAAGTATTAAATTATCTAAAGGGTTGGTTTGGTATATTGGTGAAAGTTTTCACCTCTCAGACATAAAATAGAGGGTTTTATTTTTCCCAGCTGGGGATTAACCAATACATTACTAGATCTATAGCAAACTGGGTCACTGACAAAATGCATACTGCCAAAGTTGGGGATTCCAGCTCCACCAGTAGACCAGTTACCACTGGTGAACCACAAAGATCTGTGCTGGACCCTCTGCTATTTGGAATCTACTTATCGGACATCCAGGCAGAAGTAATTGCCCTATGGTTTACCAAGTTTGCAGATGACTGCAAACTAGGTGCAATCATTGAGTCCCCCAATGATGTTAAGATATTACAAATGGGACTGACGCTGACTAATGATTGGTGCCAAAGTCATGGTCTAAAATTAAACGCAAGAGACTTGGGGACACAGGTTGACAGTAACTTAAATTTCGATCACCATGTCTTCAGAGTGGCAAGGAAAGCCTTCTATGTTGCGCATCTCAAAAATAAGGGCATCTCTTCCAAGACTTAGGATGGTATAACCCCCACTTTACATGACCCTAATCAGACCACTAATAGAATACAATGCTGCTCTTTGCATGTACATCACCAGACACCTGCAACAACTGAAGCAACCAAAGAGGTTTCTAACCAAGAAATTTGAAGGCTTCCAAAATATGACCTACATAGAAAGACTGAAGGCCCTGTCTCTGTACTCTGCATCCTAGAGGCTGCTGAGAGATGATGTTTGCCTGGCCTATAGAGTGATCTCTGACCCTGCCCTAATGAAATGATGCATGTCTGCAAGTCAAATGGGGCAAAGGTCACTCACTCCAGGGATCTCAGCCTAGACTGTGAGATAAACAGAATATGCTGAAGAGACAGATATGTCTCCCAGAGATTGCTGCTCCTCTGTAATAAACCCCCTCTTCACTTGAAGCAGAGGTCCTCAATGACTATATTTAAGTGAAACCTTGACAGTTGGATGGGAGACCACAGATGCATCCCAGCTGTGGCACCTATGTCTCTCATGGACAGTATCAGTCGGTGCTAATCACTGATTCACTCTGCTAACAATGACCATCTAACCATGGTCAACTAGGGAACAAGGGTATTACTTGGCTAGGCTTGTTAAGGCCCTATGGCCATTAGCCTAGTAACCTCCTAAGAACCTAACAACCTATGAACCTAAAGTTTTGTAATATGCATGATTACTATCAGGGAATCAACAGAATAATAGATTCATAGATTGTTACTAGGCTAATGACCCGGTGGGCCTTTTTATGCATAGCTAAGTTTTCTCAAAAGAATAATGATATTCTGTGTCTGAATCAGATATTGAGAGTCAGGCTTTTATAAGCTACCTCTGTCCATAAGGAACATGGGTGCCATGCCCAGTGTAAATTTTTTATTCCCCATCCACTGGTCTAGGTTGTGCTTAAACTGGGTAATAGATGAACTCAGCTTCACATGGATGGGAAGCCTGTAATGTAGGATGGGCAGTCCCTGGGACACATATTTGTCAAGACACAGACAAAATTCAGGCCCTTAGACCTTGTATTTCTGGTACTGCTTGACTTACAAATATGCAGGGGATTCATAAGGGTGGAGCTTGTAGATGCCTTGTAAGCCAGGCATGGATCACCCTTCAGCAATCTATAGGAGACTGAATTGAGGGAAAGGGCTTTAAGGCACTCTGCCTAAGGCAGGTTTGTTATGCTTTGTATTATTTTTGTAAGGAACCTCTTAGAGAGGCTAGGTTATGTGACCTAAAGCAGAACATTTGCAAGCAGCTTGTCTGAGAAGTGTTCTCTTTGCTGTGCCCAAACATGAAGAGTAGTTAGAAATGTCTTTAAGTTTTGAGGAAAGATCCTTCCAGAGCTTGGGTCCAAGGGTAGAAATGGAATAGTTAGAGCAGTGCAGTCTGCTTTTAGGTGCTTTCAAGAGAGGCCCTGAGTGGCTTTGAGATTTAAAGTTACATGACAGAGGCTATATAAGTAAGCTAGAAGCAAGAGAAGGGCAGAAGTTTTCTTTCAGGAACCAGAAAAGTTGAGATCCAAGGAGGAGATTGGCTTGTTGCTAAAGTGGCAGTCAGCTGGCTTTGGCTAGTGTAAGACAGCGGTGTTCATATTTTGGAAAAAGGGTAATGAAGCAGTAGATGGAGCTGGAGATCATTTGGATCATGGTGGAGTTTCTTTAGAAGGTAGATGCTACAAGAGGTAGACAGTACTCAAGTTGGGCTCGAAAAATCCTTTTGCCAGTAACATTTCTTGTTGAATGAGAGAGGAAAGATAATTTGTTGGCACAAAAGAAGTAGGAAGTTTATCTCTTTCTGGGTGTTTTCAAGATGACGTTGGAAGTTATGTGTTGGATCAAGCCATGCTCCTAGGTATCTGGTGGCGTCAATCTGCTGAATGGCATTATCAGGGTGGTCAAGAATAAGAAATGAGTTGGAGTTCTTTTGCCTTATTGGACAACTACAATTCAGATACTTGTAAACTCTATAGCAAATTCAACTATTTGGTCTTCATGTGCGCCAATTACATCAGTTAACACAGACCGCAAATTACTTATCATGGGTTTGTTCTTTACTCTAAAATCCTTTATTTAGTTTGCACAGTTTATTCAGTGCAAAGTATCCAAAATGCAACATTTGTACTAAAACAAGCTTTCATGAAGAAACATCTGAAGGAATTGCTTAGTTTTAAATAGCCAAAAAATAATGCTGGAACTGGTACCAAACACCAACAACTCCAAATCCAAATGGAATAAGTACCACAGATAAAGGAAAGTAGTCGGCTCAATGATAGATCCAAAAACTGGTGTAATAATTGGTTCACGTGTGTGAACCCATTATTACACCAGCTTTTGAATCTGTCATTGAGCCAACTACTTTCCTTTATCTGTGGTACTTATTTTGTTTGGAAATGCTTAGTTTTATTATAGTGATGGTTTCTGATACTTTAACTTTGTATTACATATACAAAGTTGTACATCACATTTCCATGCTTTCTACTCATTTTTACAAAATGTATGCAACAAAATCTTTTATTTTATAGGTAGCATATATCACGTGTTCCTTTCAATTCAATAACTAGATGGAGCTATGTCCTGTGTCATATTTAGTCTTTTATTGTTGTAGAACTACTCACTCAAAAATAAGATGCACTTTTCTGGCAAAAATGTTTATAAAATATCAGTTTGTTTGTCAGTTAAATAATGTTGTTTGCAGATGATTTTTCCTTTTTATGCAATCCAGAATAATCCTGCCAAAAAGGAAAAAAAAACACACTTTACTATACAAATATAGTTTTTCTACTAAGCCATGTACTGACATGCATAAAATAAACACTTTTATTAAACTACTTTCCATAATGTACATGTTGTTAAATTGGCACATTGTTTAGGAAAGAAAACACAAAATTAATTTCATAGATACAGATATTAATCCTGTAGACTTCAGCCTTGAATTACTTTGTTGAAAGACAAGAGTCATCTATATATTGCTACAAAAATACCACCTGGCTGTAATGACAAACATAATGCTATTGACCATTTTTATATTGTCATATTATATCACAAAATCCCCATTCAACTTGCCTTAACAATGGAATTAACATTTTTGTGGAGGTCAATGAAAGCTACATACTTTTATCATACACGAGCTTGAACATATAGCTTTGTCTGTCTGTCTATCTACCAATCTATCTAACCATCTGTTTTTCTACCTATCTCTCAGTCAACATGTCTGTCTATCTAATTTATATAGAGACATATTTTTTCCAGATAAGTTCCAGCTGTATGTAAACCAAAATATAACAAAGTCAGTTCTAAACAGGGTGCATATCAATTTTGAGCTAGCAAAGAAACTTCACAAAAACAGACAGCAATGAATAACTTCTTAACACAATGAACTGTCAGTTCCCTTCAGTCACCTGCATCTGTTAAGTCAACATCACACTACATACAACTTACTGTAAAACATCTGATTTCCTAGCCCTAATGATTTTAAGTTCTGCATTGTCTCCTTTACACATGAATTTAGATTTGGTGGCTCAAATTGGGATATGGTACAATTTAATAAGGAACTTAAATTAGTGTGTAGACATTATATAAGATGTTAACATTTTGGTAAATGAGCAGACAGTTAAAATGTATAATTTTCAACAATCCCATTGGCTTCATACATACTTAATAAGGTGCTTCCTGATAGTATATTCTCACAAAATGCCATTGACATATGTAAAAAAGCTTTACATTTTAAAAAGATAGAAATCTAAAATACATTGTAGCACCTTCCACTTTAAAGCATATTTCTCTTCATTACCCTTCTGATTTCTGAATCTGTCTAGGAGTAGAACAATAGTTTATTCTTCATACACTGCAGACTTCAAACATCCATTCACTAGCAACCTGTTTTTTTTCCATCCTCTGTGATTCCCTACACATCTGTTGATTCTTTAATGTGACACTGTTGGAAATGCTCTCCTCAGAAGAAAACATTTGGATCATAGTTGCATGAATTGCATTATACCAGGAGCTGAATAGGAAAATATAGGAGCTAACATACTTTGACTATTTGACATCAAACAAAATATTCACCTTCATGATACATTCTCATTTGGAAAATTTATAATTCTTCTCTTACCCTCCCTATACTATTAAGTGTTTGCACCACACTCTCCAGGCTGCTAGATATCTTATAATACAGTAGTGCAAACTTGGGATCTTTCACTATATAAATCTCAGAACTTACCAAGATCCTAGTAAGTATAAGCAAGTATTATACAAGTAATTTTTATAGTCCATATCCTTATATACAAACAAGTGTTATTACTTAAAGAGCATGTAACCAAAAGAGTAACATACTCACATACAGGACTGCTGTGGGTCATTTAGTCAGATGCAGAACATATATTTCAAAGCACGTGAAGAATCTTAAACCTTACTTATTTCAGTTTTGGTTACTTTTATTACACGTTCTTTTTCTTGGGGGTATCAGTCTGAATACTAGAGAAAAATAAACATAGCCAATCAACTGATGGAAAAATCACTTAAGCTTATATTAGCCTAAAAGAAAGCTCCACATTACTGTGAAGCTAGACAAGTCTGAGGCTGTGGCTCAGATTCATGAAGGGATACAGCTTGCGCTAAGAGGATGTGAGAAATGCACATTGACAAAAGCATACTTTTTGGTATTCATTAAACAGCTCTACACATAGCAGCAATTTTCAAAAGAAGGGTAAGAAGCAGAATATGCTAATGAAGTCATGTGTATGCTAAATGCATGCTAATGAGGCAAATCAACATGGTGGAACAATTCAGTGACATATAAAACTAGTTGTATACTTTGAGGACCATTTGGCTTTCAATTACAATACTGTTGGAAGTACAGATACAAGGTCACTTAGAAAAAAAATGTTAAGGGTTGCTGCTATCAGTCATTTGTATCTGCAATAGTATTTAATACAAAGTGCTACTGCTGCTAACAGATGAAGGTAATTGATAAGCTGGTAAAGAAGAGATAAAAATGATTACACACATGGCTCAAATGTACAGGAATATCAGACATAATTCACGAGGGATATATGCAACATAAATAGTAATATATTACAAGGAATATAACAAAATGGCTTTTCACAGCACATGTATACAGTCTATCAACCAAAAGCAATTAGAAATGTCATTAAGTTACAGTTAAAAATCATTCAGATAAAGTAAAAAATACAACTTCACATAACATGCAACTAAAGAAATGCATGCCTGTACCATTTGCAAGTGGTTATGGAACCTCAATACCAGATGTGACTAGACAGACAAAATGGAGATGGATACAGGTATGAAAATTATTTAACAGACGATGACAAAGAAAAGACAACCCCGATACTTACAACTCCAAAAGATCTGTCTCTCTATTTCTCTTTCTCCCTTCTAATTCCAGAATGGACACTTCATCAAACGATGGAACACAGAGACGACATTGCTGAAAAGTTAATTTTCTGAACACCTGGATCACAATAATGTAACTCCAGGAAATTAACTGCTCAGCCACCATGGTGAACTTTGCCTTTTTCTCTACTATAATGCGATCTTAGAATTGGTATATTTAGTTGGTATATTGAGTTGATTTGCTTCAGTTTCATTTTAAAATATTGGTGGCCACATAGATAGTTTCCCAGAGTTGCATTATGGTGATCCAGGTATTAGTTATAGATCTATATATATATATATATATATATATATATATATATATATATATATATATATATATATATATATGTCTGTGTGTGTGTGTGTGTGTGTGTGTGTACATATATGTTTTTATGAATGGCATTCCTGAGGAAGAATCAACAGACACACTTTGTTTGTCTTTCACCTCCATATCCTTGTATAACACAACATTTTATTTTATTTATTTAAGTTTGATGACCGGGGAAGTCCACTGGGCCAAGAAGAGCCCATTTTCAGTGGGGGCCCGGGCAGAAAAGCTCCACAATAATTGCAAGTTACATTTCACATGTTACAAAAGGACATAGTTTATATAGCTAATTAAACATTTACAGATAAGCTCCATGATATTTGCAATTGGCTTGTCACAATGTTAGAAAAATGAAAAGACAGAATTCAATACAGAAATTTCAACATTTACATAAAGTGAATATTTTTGTTATAAACTCAATTGTAGGTTTACCATTTCAAAATATATAGCTATTACCCATTAGAAGGTTAGGAAAATATGCATGGAGAGGGTAATAGTATAATTGAGATTGGAGAGTATAGTACAATAGATATTAGAGAGAAAATTAGTTTTTGGTAGGGGAGGGATTGTTTTGGGTGGGGTGAAGTAATAGTAGAGGTAGTTGGATGAGTCAGTGTAAGGTGGAATGAGAGGGGAGGGGTTTAAGTTGGAGCATGGCAAGGCCATTCCCATTTGGAAGAAAGATGAGATAGTAGCTGAGATTTGAAATTTGTATGGTTAGGTAGGTTGCGTAGGTGTGTGGGGAGAGAGTTTCACTGTTTGAGTGGGACAGCAGTAGATGGCCAGGAGGTTGTGCAGGTTTGTGGACCTGAAGGAGATTTTGTTTTTTGGATCTGAATGAGCGGTTGGGAATGTAAGGTTTTAGGGAAGTAGCCCGAGCTGGGCAGCTGGCAGGTTTAAAGATGAGCTTGTGGGCAATGGTGAGTTGTAGGTAACTGAAGTAGCTGGGTAGTTCAAGCCAGTTGAGGGTGAGGAGGGAGTGGCAGTAGTGGGATGAGTTTTTTGAATTGGTTGCAAATTTGGAGATCTTGTAGTAGCAAGATTCAAGTTTGGACTGAAGGCCAAGATGGAGGCTGGTGAAAAGGGGGGCACCATACATAAGGGAGGGGAGTAGGAAGGTAGACGCAAGAGGTTGATGGGTAGAGGGGCTTAGGAAGCAGTTGTGCTTGTAGAGGAGACCTGACTTTTTGTGGATTTTCTTGATTGCGGAGCGGATGTGGGTGTCAAACTTAATTCTTCATCAATAATGATGCCAAGAAGCTTGGTGTTGGGAACGATTTCAAGGAGGGTGTTGTTTTGGCTCTGTATGGTGAATGTGAATTTGTCAATGGAGTTTTTGGTAGGGGAAAAAAAATAGTTTGGTTCTGTTTGCATTTAGTGCCAGATGGTTAGACTGCATCCAGATTTCTGTTTTGGAGATGGCTAGTTGGATTTTTGCTAGGAGCTCAGAGGGGGAGAACACAGAGCAGATGATTGTTGAGTCATCTGCATATTGGATGATAGAAGAGTCTGGAATGGATTGGTGAAAGTTGTTGATGAATAGGTTGAAGAGAAGAGGGCCAAGAACAGAACCTTGTGGGACACCTGTGGGTGTGGGAAGGAAGGGGGAGGTTGAAGTTTTCAATTGGACAGCTTGCTGGCAGTTGAACAAATAATAGCTGGAGAACCAGGCGATGGTGGTGGGAGAGAGGTGTAGGGTGGAGAGTTGGGATATAAGTAGGGTGTGTGAGATGGTGTCAAAGGCCTTTGACATATCTAGGAATAGTGTGGCTAGCAAAACTTGATGAGCTAATGGACTGACCAGAAAAAAATGCATTTATGCAGGCATCCATTAAAAAGATGTACATCAAAGATATCAGTGTACTGCCCCACTCTCCCAACAATCCCAAATGTGAATATGAAAAAAGAAATGTGTTAGTCTGGAATGCATAACAGCCTTATCAATTAACTGAGTATATGGAATAACAATTACAAAAACAATTGATTTCTATATTCAGATGTGTGTCAATAATGCTAAGGAAATTTGGGCAGAACACTTGTTTTAATGTTTCTATAAAACAACTGCTAGACCTTCCTTACTCAGGAATTTGCAAATTGTAGACAACACGTGTTTAAGTATTGAAAGTTAAACACTCATTATGAAACAACCATTCCCCCCTCCCTACACCAGTCAACACCAATGTTGAGAGCATAAACCCCTTCAAGTGGAACAAAACTTGCTTATGTCAGATATATACAACAGGTTTACCATACTATATTTGTTGAAAAGAAATTTTGAGCTTACTAGTTCTAATAGAAAACTTCTTAAATGTGTTCACGTCCTCAGAGATATGTGTTGTTATAAAGACATGTAAACATAACATGAGGATCATTCCAAAAACAACAACTGCTATACCATCTATACTAACATAAATGGGCAAACTGCAGGCATCACTCAATTTTCTCTGAAAGAATAATACAAATAACATTGTAACTATGTAACTATTCCTTGTAAAGAACCATCACATACCTTGACAGGAGTTGTAGTAAAGTTCATCAAAAGTAATGCAACTGCAGTCTTCCTTACTATGATAAAAGTACCTCAGTCGCAGGTTGTCCTTATATAGTGCAGATAGTGTGATGACCTACATGATTCCATGAATACTCACCAGCAGAACAAGACAGAGTATTGAGAAGTGGGACTATCTAATGACTTGCAAATGTGACTCATTAGCATTACTGAAAGGATAATTAAGCGTTTAATTCTCCTGCCAATATGATGTATACTAATAGAGGGTATATCTGAGAAATTAGACTTACAAAAGATGTTTAAGATTATATTGACCTACTTAGGATGTAAACATTATATCACATTTAGGAATATATGATAAAGAGGTAAAGGTGACACAGAGGACAAAGTGTGTGAAGGTTATATAAAGTACATAAAACTGAAACATACAAACAATAAATATCCAGCTGCATGCAAATGATAGTGCAATCACGTTACAAACATATCAAAAGACAGTACTGCTCACAAAAGAAAGGGAGGAACACACTCTTGTATTGCATAAATCTGTTCATACTGTGACGTGATTTCAATGGTTAACTGTTGAAATAGCACATTCATACAGACACTTAGTGTGAAGTGACACAGGATAAATTTGAGAAAATGGGTATATTGCTCCATCAATGTAAAGCATTACAATGTGACAGCTTGAGTATATGTGCTCTACTTTCTCTGCCTCATAACTCAGTATGTGGCACATTCTGTTAATCTCCTTAAGGTTTCATGTTAATGACATTATTTCAATGTTCAAATCTAGACAGAACAATGTTTCAGTGAAAGTAGGGATCCTAAATGTCCTCATTTTAATTATAGGAGACAACAAATCTGAGGAATCAGACAGAAACATTTTTCTTTTCATTTATTCATTCATTCATATATTTATTTTCTGACTTCATCCTTCGAGCAAAGCTTCACATTGCTGAATGTCAGCAGTCACTAGCAGTCAATGGCCATTCACATCCTAAGGCAAACACTGACAAATTTAATTTCAGCTGCCATTTGTAGCACAAATGAAATGGGTGCTGGGAACTTCCTCCAGTACTCTGGATAGTACTGAGTAAAGAAAATACACTTGTTAAGTAACTTTCTCTGTGGGTCTAGCTGTTCAAGCAGTAACATTTCTGGAACTGCACCAATAATGCAGGGATAAATTTCAGATTTTGATGCTTTGTTTTGATATATTGATTTTACTATTCATAGTTATACAAATGTTTTTTTTTTTTGTTGTGTTGGAACCTGTACTACTACTATTCATCATTCAGATATAAGGACAGTCTAGGTGTGCAGATGTACTACCCATATAATCAACATTTTACTGCAAATATTATGACAAATGCGTAAATCATGAAGCAGAAAACATTACTATAACACGTGTTCTGAACTGGAAATAATTAGAACTGGTTATATGTCTTTAGTCCTTATTTGTGTGAAGGTTGCCATGGAGTACAATAGCCCATTGTTAATTCCTATTCTAAGTTCAAAACCTCAAAACATAATTGTGTAAGCAGTTATACATTTCACACAGTGATACAAAGTAGCTTGTCAGCAGTGCATTCTAGAAAGAAATTTTGACAAAAAGAAAGTGATATCATTGACTTACATTACTTGTGATTGTTGTAACGGTCTGAGTTCACTGTGATGTTGTCTAAACACTTAAATAATGTAAATCTATGCCTGCACACCAATGCATTAGACATGCAAATGATGTACAGTGGTGTGGGATGTTTGCCCACATACTTGCCAAGTGGTATTAAGGAGTGTACTTTGATATGTTTGACCTGCATGTCTTTGATGTACATTGCACAAGCACTGGGAAATATTGAAAATGACATTCCAAATGATTATTATTTACATACACTCATTCTGAGCTGAACAGTCAGGAATGCTTGGTTGTCAACCCACTGCTTCCCAAATGTGATTATCATCAATACATCACACAATGAAACAGCTACATATCACTCACAGTTCCACAATGTACATGAATGATAGGATATATAACCTATCTGAGCAGTATGCAATTATTTGTGAGCCACACATTGCTGTTTTTCTGTTAAGGCACATTCCTTTTACCGAAATCTGTGATTCACAATATCTTCTCTGCAACACGCTATGTTGATCTTTAAAAATGTGCAGTATGTCACACTGCAAAGCAGACTTCTCCTGTGGTGCTTGTTGCTAATAATTTGTATTTAGATTGTGTTTTAGATGGGTGGGTTGAATACAACAATGACAGAGTAGTGTGTGTGTGTGTGTGTGTGTGTGTGTGTGTGTGTGTGTGTGTGTGTGTGTGTGTGTGTGTGTGCGTGTGTGTGTATGTCTGTATCTCTAGTGCTATGTAGAACTAGTTTACCCCACACATTAGACGTGAAATTTCACTCAGGATAAAATGTATACTGGGAGAGGGATTCCCCATCAGTTTCTTCCAATTTTACCAAGAAATCTTCTCCATAACCTGCAGATGAGGTTATCTGTTCAAATGTACTGCATCTCACTCTTGCAATCATTCTTCACCTGTAGCACTTGCAGTTAATACTGTGTATTCTAGATTGTAAAACTAGAGAGGTATGTTGTTCAAATCCAACTGTGTAGAAATAGTATTACTGTGTGTGTTTTTTCAGTGTTAGGTAGACATGGTTCAACATCATATCTGATTTGTTATCTTCCACTCAAGAGAAACATTGCCAATGTGAGAGGGCTTCCCCATCAATTTCTTCCCATTTCATCACAAGCAATTGTCTTTCTACACACACCGTTGATGTCATCTTTTCAAATGTGATGTGTTCACACTTGTATTAAGAGTTCTGTTATGATGCTTGCATTTTATATTGTGGTCTTGAGATTGTGTTAATAGATAAGTAGGTGGTGACTGACTATTCTGAGTGTGTGTGTGCTTCACTGGTTTTATGTTGAAATAGCTTCATCCACACATCTGAAGTGGAACTTTATAATGGGAATGGGATCTCTTATCAATTTCAGTCCCTTTTAGCACACAAACTGCCCTAGCAACACAATAGTGTTGTCATCCTTTCAAATGTGCACTATCCCATAATTGTAATCAAACTTCTCCTGTGGTGCTTGCGATTCATGCAATAATATCTAAGCTTGTGATCACAGTTAAGAAGTCAAGTCATAGCCAGATATTAACCCATAGACTCAGTTTTGTCAGTGCATATGAATGTACATGTAGGTAGGGATGGTTGAATGGTTTTATGCACAGATCTGATGTGTAGACATATAGACTGAGATGGCTCTTTCAGTATTTTCAGCACAGACAACTGCTTTGTTAAATACTTATGAGACCATTTCTTGAAATGTGATTTATATCAACCCTGTGGTAAGCAATCTTCTGTGACTTCAGGAAATGATACAATGTTCTCTACCTTGTGGATTTAATAAAGTATGAGTCTGAATCTGGCATTCTCAAAGCAATCTACATGCTTGTGCTTCTACTGTCATGAGGATGACTGGATTATGCAGCACATTTGGTTAGGTACACTTACTGTCATGCAATATTATGTGACAAAGAGACAGATCACACCACTCTTTCAATCATTTTAAAGGAATGCATATGATGTGTAGCACTACATTGATATTATGCCTTCAAAAATATTCTCACAGTTATTGTAAGAATGCAGTGAACAAAATATACTGTAGCTTTTGTTGGATAGGTAGGAGTTCAAAACCCATAGTATGAGTGTGAGACACTATTGCTACGGAGAAAGATAAATGCCACAGTTGTAATGTGTAGAGTTGCAGTGGGAGAGGGCTGCTCCATTTTTATTTTTTTCTCAGCCCAGTGACTGATTTGCACCACAATGATGATTCAATGTCTTCAAATATACATGGTAAGGCATCATCTGTGACATGTACAGTTAATGCAGAGTTCTGCAGACTGTGTGAAGTCACATAGGCTGCTATTCAACTCCAGTAAAGGACAACACAATGTGAATCTAGTGAGATGACATGGGTCTATATTTGAACATGGAATGTTTAGTTCGAATCACTAAATGTTGACCCTTAGTGATTGAACTGTTAAAACATTGAATGTTCCAAAAAAAAAATAAACAAACAAAAAACCCCCCCGCTACTTAAATATACCAACTCCAAGGCCGCACTACATTGAAGTAAATGGAAACATCCCTGTATGGAGATTTCCGTTTACTTCTTCGACATTCTGCAGTTTTGCTATTCTCATGCCGATAATGTCAGATTCGACATTGTCGGCTTTTGAGAATTTAATATAGACCCAAGATGACACAGTAATATACAACATTGCATCAATGTATTTATATCTCTTTTAGTGGTAACAAAGGCATTTCAATGCACCGAGGATTTCATGCCAGTCAAATAGGAGTTATGTGGTATTTGTGGACAGAGTTCTCCTACATTGCATGTGATTAATGTTGACTTGCATGGCATGTGTACCCAGATAGGCAGTGGTTCTAATCTAGGATTGTGCATGTGGATGCATAAGAGTGGTTATCTCAAAAAACAGCAATTTTGGTAAATCACACTTGTCTGAATAGTAAATGTACTATATCCTTTTGATCCCTCAGAATAATTTGCATTGGATAAATGACCATCAAAAGGTTTTCTTAGTTCACACCTTGAAGGGTGTTCTCTGTGATACTTATCCATTGCTATCTTCTGTGGCAGACATAGTTAATACACAGCCCTTTATAGAATGACAGGCAGAGTTTTGATTCTGGTAAGATATGTGTCCGAAAATTGTAACAGACAGGACTTTTTTATGCAAAGATTGTCAACATGTCAATAATTGTAAGTCGCAAAACTCCACATTATGTTACCCATAACCATTCCAATAGGATACTGATTTACTCCCATCAAGGGGTGTGTTCTTCATGACACATCAGATATGCTTTTTTGTCTGTGGTGCCATTGTTTGACAGTGCTCTCTTTTAGCTGTGAAATCAAGCATGTGTTCTAGTTTGTCAAGATGTAACTGATGAGTATGTCAGAGAATACTCATAGTTATTATCTATTTCCCCCAAAAGCATGTGTTCTAGTTTGTCAAGAAGTAACTGATGAGTATGTCAGAGAATGTTCATAGTTATTATCTATTCCCCCAAAAGAGACTGACCTGTTTTGTATGACTTAATGCAAACATTTATGTATACATTTTATTATTTAGCTCGCAATATATGGCATTAAAGGAAATAAAGACTTATTCATCATGTTTTGATGTGTGCAATGTTGCAAAACTGTCACAAAGTGTGAACTGACCTGTGTTATGATAATGATGTAGTAGATCCATACTGTTTATAGGTTCATAGGTTCATACTAGGCTATCTGTCCTAGGGCATTTGTAAGCGTAGCCAGAGTGTGTTTGGTTTTCGCCACCCATTTTAAATGTTTTACTATGCCCTTTTTTGAGGTTAGTTTACTGTGCCTCTGTTTAGCAGGGACACATAAGTGATACCCAGGGTAAACCTACAATCTCCCATCCACTCGTCAAGATTTCTTTTGAAGAGAGCCAGTGAGGGACTCTGCCTAACTTGGACTGGGATTCTATTCCAGAGTGAAGGGAGCCTCTGTGTTATGAATCTGTCCCTCCAGCATGTCCTATTTATTTCAGTGCTGAGGTTCAAGTCCCTCAAGTGCGTAGCTCGATGGGATTTTGATTTTCTGAGGTGCAGCATGTCCATTAATTCTGGGTTGGACATGGCTTTATATGTCAGGCACAGATCGCCTCTAAGCAGGCAGTATGCAACTGAGTAGAGCTGGAGTTTCTTTAACCGGGCAGCATATGGCATCTGTTTGAGCCCTTTGATCCTCTTGGTGAGGTACTTTTGGGGTCTTTCCAGTTGCTGCAGGTGTCGGGTAAGGTACATCCTGAAAGGGGCATTGTATTCAGTTATGGACCTGATGAGGGATGAGTAAAGAGGCACAATGACCTCCCTTGATCTAAATGTGAATCCCTTCATGATTAGGTGGGCTATATAGAAGGTTTTTCTAACCACTTTGGCCACGTGGTTGTCAAATGAGAGATTGCTATCAACTTGGGTCCCCAGGTCCCTAATTACTTCTTCCATACTTAATGGATTACCACCTATGTGGTAATTTGTGGGCACTTTGTTTTTGCCAAATGGGATGACTATACACTTTTTGGCGTTTAGCATGAGGCCATGGCTCTGGCACCAGTTATCTGTTTCTATGAGACCCTTTTGGAGGATGCTTGTGTCAGCTGGAGAGTCGATTATGGCTCCCAGTTTGCAGTCATCTGCGAACTTGGTCAGCCACAGTCCTCCCATGTTGGCCTGTACCTCTGAGATATATATGCCGAACAAGAGAGGTCCCAAGACTGAGCCTTGTGGGATGCCACTTGTAACTGGTTTGGAGTCTGACATGGCTCCAGCAATTCTGTCCATGTGGGTTCTGTCCTTGAGCCAGTTTGCAACCCATCTAGTGATATAGGGGTTTATATTTAAGCTGGATAGCTTGTCTATGATGCCCAAGTGGGGTATTGTATCAAAGGCTTTTGCGAGGTCCAGGTAGGCTGTGTGGACCACCTTCCCCTCATCAATGGCCTTGTTGACTGTTTCAAAGAAATCAATCAGGTTTAAGAGGCAGGATCTGCCCTTAACAAAGCCAAACTGGGTAGGATCCAGTGTCTGTAGGTCCCCAATATCTTTATTTAGGAGTTCCATAATGATCCTCTCCATAGCTTTGCAGACCAAGCTAGTCAGGCTTATGGGGCGATAGTTTCCAGGATCCGTTGAGGCACCACCTTTGTGGAGAGGGACCACTGTTGCTGTACACCATTCTTTGGGTACATATCCTGGCTGAGATTGAACAGTAGCTTTATGTTGGGGTTCAGCTCTTCTTGGAGTTCATGTAGGACACAGCCCGGGACACCGTCTGGTCCCATTGATGCTGTGTTTTTTGCTTTGGAGAGGGCGGCTCTCACCTGAGCATCTGAGATGTCAGGGGGGCAGCACTCTGCTGGGATAGATAATTGCACTTTTGGGGGGGAGGGGGAGGAGAGGTTTGTGCTGAACCTGTCAGCCAGGATGTTGGCAATGTCTGTGGGTTCAGTGTATTTTTTGTCATTTTGGACTAACTCTGAGCATATTTGGGAGTTTCCACCCAGGTTCCTAACATAACTAAAGAAAGCCTTGTGATTATCTTTAGTGTCTTGTGCAATTTTTCTTTCGAAGCTGGCCTTAGATGATTTTATGAGTGCCCATAGTTTTTTGCTAATACTGATCAGAGATGCCTTCCCTTTTAGGGATTTTGCTCTATCATGCAGTAGCTTCCTCCTTCTATTGTATAGTTTGTTTATGGCTGGGGTCCACCAGACAGGGCGCCTGCCTTTGGGGGATTGGGTCTTGGTTTTATATGGGATTGCATGATCCATGCATTCCTGAAGGTGTTCATAGAATGTGTTTATAAAGGATTCTGCAGTCTGGGCCATATTTTCCACAGGCCCGGGGGCTTTGAACGATTCCACCTCGGTTTTGAGGAGTGTGAAGTTTTCTTTAGAGAAGTTTTTCACTGTGGTTTTCTGGGCAGGTTTTCTGGGCAGGGGGTGGGGTCAGGATGTGGATATCCAGTGAGATTAATTTATGGTCTGATCTTACCAGTGAGGGATACACTTCTGGTCTGAAGCATAGAGTCCCCATGTTGGTGATGATCAGGTCCAGTATGTTTTCCCCTCTTGTGGGAGTGGTGACAAGTTGTTCCTTAGCATTTGAGTTTATAAATTCTAGGAACCTTTGGGCTAGGTTGTTGGAGCTAGACTAATACTCCCAGTCTATGTTTGGGTAGGTGAAGTCACCCAATATAATGGTGTTTGGGGAGACCTTCATATTTTCCAGTGTTCTCAGGAAGGTCAAGTGGGGTTCCTGGGTTTGGGAGGGTGGTCTGCAGCAGGCTACAAACTGGAAGGCAGTTTTACCCACTGTTAGTTGCACATGGATAGTTTCTGATGCTTCGTGCTGTGCTACCAACCTGGAGGTGTGGTATCTTTGACGAATATTGATACTACCCCTCCTTTTGTGGTTCGGTCCGAGTTTTGGGGCCGAAAAGTATGTTATGAGGTATAACCTGGTAGTGCCGGGCTGTTCTCGGGAGCCTTGAACCAGGTTTTTATTACTGCACAGATATCGATGTTCTCCATGCTGAGGAGAGTTTTGAGTGCATGCATCTTGAGATTTAGACTTCTGGCTTTGAGTAACATTACCTTTAGTTTCTTTTCCCTTGTGATACCTATGGAGGTGGGTTTGTCTTTTGAGCTTTGCCTAAAAAAGGCACTATGGGGGTGGCAAGAGCCTTTGCCAATATCAGAAAGCCCAGGGGTGACAGGTGCAAGCTGTCCCTAGTGAAGCAACGTGGCTTGTCGAGCATGTCATCCCAGGCTGACAGGCATTGGATCCCCTTTGAATGACACCAATACTTAAGCCAATTGTTGAAATTGATCATCTTGTCTTCATATTGTGGCATCATTCTTGGTGAGGGTAGGATGCTACTCAATGTCAGGGTCATAACGGCCTGGGCTGCATGCTCAGAGAGCTCCTCTATGTCTCTTTTCTTTTAGTTGAGGGAGGTACATCTCAGGTCATTCACACCAGCATGGACAATGACTGTGTCATATTTGTACTTGCCTTGGAGTGACCTGAGTGCTTGTGTTATGTGGTGGATCCTAGCGCCCAAAAGGCAGCTCACCGTGACCTTCTCCTTGTTCAGCCTGGTGAGCGGGACATCAGTGTGCCTGATGATAGAATCACCTATTACAAGTGTATCAGGTGTGTTGTTTAGCCTTAAGGGCTGTGACTATTCGGCACACTGGCTTTGTGAACTATGTGTTGCACATGTTTTGTTTTGGGGTAGCGGTTGCTTAGATGTCTGCTTTGGAGGTCTCTGCTGCTTAGACAGATTTTTATTTAGAGCCTCCGAGTATGAAGAACATTAAATACTCAATGTTATGATATATATACTCATTGTAATTTGTTCTCTGTCAAAAAGAAATAGAATTATCATCTGGAAGTTTATATTTGCCATCTGTCGCACAATGGAATTATCAATCTACCAGTAAAGAATAACATTTGCTACAAGCCAAGGTACAGTCTGTGTATGTGAAATATAAATTTTCAATAGTTCACTTGCTAATACACATTAATGTTTCATCTGGTTGTGATTTGCATACTATCATACAGGTATTAGCTCACATCAGGGCTAAATAGTAGGTACAACATGATGTAATACTGCATTCACATGTGTAGTTTGATAGTCTTTTTATATTGATCTGTATGGTGTGGCAGTTGCAGCTTGAAGGACACACGTTATATGATCATAATTAATTATACCCTGGCATTTGTTACATTTCCCCTGTAGCTGATGTCATTATACAATCATACTGGAAATAATTTTATTCGCCCTAAGTCTTTTCTGGGCTACCTGTTCATTTGGATTATACAAATACACACAGCTCATATATAGTGATATGCATACTGACATTCCTACACATATAACACAATTGCCAAGGAGGAACTGGGTACTCATGAATGTTACCGTAATTTATGTGCATGTTACTATATGTCACATTACCATACCTGTCATTTTACAAGTACGTATATCTCACATCTGCTATAGTTAGGCAACTTTTAGTATGGTTAGCAGAAAACTATTCTGTTGATATGTTTGTCAAAGTGACAGATCTGCATATATTGCATGTACTTCTGGACTATACTGCATACATACAAGGCATGTATGAACAGTCACACTTTCTACCATTTACAACATGCAGGTTGTTGCCACAGATGTTTCTTTCCTGAATTAATACTATTCAGGGAATAATTTCACAGAGGTACATGATTCTTCTCAGTATCTCCACATTGTCACAGGTGTGCACAATGCCATTACAGCATCATTATTGTTTCATTCATACACATAAGCAACTGAAAGTGCCATCATTTTTTAACCATTACGTATGTTCTAATATCAGTCCTCTGGGTGTTAATTGTTTTCTTTAATCACTCTCTCGGTATACATCACAATGGCAGAGTAGGGTCATATATCTACAATATGGATATAGCTAGGCATACTCACTATATTCATGTAAGTACATTTTTTCTGAGCAGTATGTTTTATAACTGTCTAGTATTATATAGTCTACATTCATATTCAACACATGTTTTGATATGTAAGTTTTAACATTAAAATTCTCTTTTGGGGGTTACAAGTGCCATACAATTATAATACAATGCCACTTTCTGAAGTGCATAGGGAAACAGCTTGAGAATTGAAGATCATTGTTTTACGTGATAGGTGAGTGGGGGAACAATATCTTAATGTTTGTTACAATATAAACTTTGCAGCTATGCAACTTTTGTGCTCTAACTGCAGTATATGCAATATCCCCTACTGTATCAGCTATCATTGGCACTCACCTTTGCAATTTAAAGTAATTATACACGCATCACATTCCATCCCATTATTGCACTGTTGCATTGTTCATCTCACATCCTTTTGTCAGCATTTTCTTTTCATGATGTGGATGTGTCCCTAAGTGGACAGAATTCCTTCTACACTTTTCTATAATTTTAATTAGCTGTGCTTGTACATTAGTCAGCATATGCATAACTACATATTTCTTATTACGACCATCCAGCATCTTAATTATGCACTTCAAGTTCCCTTGCTTTATATTGTGCTGTCCATGTGTGCTCACTTACTAGGGTTAGGTATATTCACAACATGTTGTTTATACTGTGTGCTTGTTCTTCTGTGCACCTCAGCATGGCTGATGGCAGGTGTACTGGCCATAAACAAGTGTTGGTGAAAATGTAGCCTTGCTTAGCAGCTTGCACACTTGATGAGCACTGCTACTCATCGCACTAATATGAATGAAACATGTAGGCTTAGCATAACATGTCCATGCATGTTAATGAATTCCTGGGAATAATGTTAAGATGCTTGATTTGTCAATGACTGCTTTTAACCTTATAAATGATTGCCAGTTCTATGTAGGTATTATAGGTAGTATCAACAGGAAATCAAGATTAATGGTTCTTTCAGCCCTGTTCTGATCCACATTGCACCTCCTCCTCTCTCCCACTTTCTCTTTTTGTCAAGTTTTACTATAAGTACTGAATAAATAACAAAATACTCCATTACTGGTTTATATTTACTTCAGTTGCCCTTACTTTATAATTACTGACTAAAGCTGAATGATAGCCTTTTTTATACTGTATACTTTGTATTTTTACCTTGGACATGTGACAATCATACTCTCGAAAAACAAAAACATATTTTCTCTTGTGTTAATCAAAGGTATCCAATAAAACAAACAGACAGGCATGCAAGTTGATTTTACTTGCTGAATTAATACTCATTTGTTTAATCCAGTTGAATGCTCTCATCTATAGTACGAGCTTGGGAGATGGTAAGTATCCATGGTGTGCTGGTCTTCATACGTATCCCGCTCCTGAAAAACATCTGAGTACCTTGTGGCCATCATTCTCATAGATAACTAATAAAAGCTTAACTGATTCTTATTCTATAAATGTCTGTACAGCTTGTGGACCCTGCGTGACCAAGGCAATGCTGTTAAAGGAGCCCCTGTGTGAACAAGGCAATGCTGTTAAATGAGCCCTTTTTTAATTTCTCCAAGTCTTTTAGGTTTCTAATACTATGATGGGACTGGACCCCATTCCTAATTCAAAGTACAATTAAAGTTCATGAAATTAGTATTGTTTCAATCTTTGATGTCAGCCAGTAGTGCTCTTCGCAGCACCCACAAAGAGTTCAGTAATGACTCCTTCTGCAGTTCGTATTGAGTTACATGTATTCGTAACATATCTAAATACGACTGCAAATTCTTTTTTATAAGACCTGTTGCTCCTACTACTGTTGGAACTGTCTGGGTATCTTTCTTCCACATTGCTTTCATTTCTGCCTGCAGATCCTGATATTTTATGACTTTGAGTCTGTCTGTACGCAAGACACTGTAGTCACTGGGTGTGGCAATTTCAGTGATCGATGCTACTCTTGTCTTCTTTTCCTGGATCACTATTTCTGGTTTTCTACCATCTGTCTTTTGAACTGTTGGTAATGGATGATCCCATGTGATGTAGACTTCTTCATTTTCTATTATGCTTTGTGGCTCATGTTTCCAGTGTTTTTCAGCCACTTCAATACCATAATGTTTACACAACCCCAGTGCAACAGTCTTGCCACATTATTATGCTTTTCAGTAAACAGTCCTTCTGCCATTAGTATGTCGCAACCAGCAACAATGTATGCAACTGTTTCCAGTTTGGTTTTATAAAACCTACATTTGTCTGTTTCTCCCACATGTTCAATGGACTTTATAAACCAACGTGTACACAGCCCACTATCTTGGTCCGGCAATATTAACCTTTCATCTATCGGTTTAAATTCACCTCTCCTTAACCATTCCTGTGTTCATTCCTGATCAACATGAGGTTCTTCCAGTAGATTTCTATACTTGCAACTATATTTATGCTTTTTCCACATTTCTTGCCTACTCATCTGATCCTTCACCTTATATTCTTTCTTTTGTTTTTTGGCACATTCAGTTGTTGCCTGATTTTTATCTACTTCTGGTTTGATTTCCATTCCTGCTTGATGCCAATAAGCTTCTACTAGATTAAGCAGAGAAGTCATCTTAGATTTATTCTCCTCATGTTTCAAACCTTTTACTATGTTTGGGTCTTGTGACGTCAGCAGATATGTGTGGAGTCCCACAATTGCAGATCTACACATATAATCAGTTTCGAGGAGGCCCATCCCTCCTTTGGAATAAGGAATATATAATCTTAGTATGCACTGATTTTTATAAATCATTTGGTGAGCATGAAGCATCCTTCTTGTTTTCCTATCTAATCTATCCAACACGTTTTGGGGCCAGTCAATCACGCTAAAACTGCAAGTTAGGACAGAAGAGCAAATTGGTTTATAGCTTGGATTTTGTTCCTAGATGTTAATGCTGTTTTCAGGATTAATTTAAGTCTTCTGAAGTATTCCTTACTACATTTTTCGCATTTATTCAAGTTTTATTGTTGATTCTTCATCAGTTCCCAAATATTTATTCACTCTTTCTTGCTCAAGTTCTTTTATATCACATTCTTGTCCCAAACTGATGTTTTCCTGGCGTTGCAGTTTTCCTGCTTTAAAGGTTGCTTTTGCACTGCACATTTATCAAGACCAAATGACATTCTTATATCATCTTCAAACGTTTTTGACAACTTGCACTTGTGCTTTCAGTTCCTCATCTGATGAGGTATACAATTTTAAATCATTGACAAAGAGAAGGTGAGAAGTCTTTACACTTTGTTGTTTTTTAGGAGCCAGATTATAGCAATTACCTAAGCCTTTGAGTAAACAGCTTAATGGATTAAGGGCATGGCAGAATAGTAACGGTGACAGAGTCAGCCTGCAATATCTCCCTTTGAATTTTTATCCCTGGGATAACAATTTGTCCTTTATTATGGTTTAATTGCAAGTAGTCTGCCACTATTTCATGGTCACTGTAATGTAGTCAATCAGCGTGGGGTGTATCTTATACATTTTTAAGCACTCTTTTATCCATGAATGAGGGATACTATCAAATGCTTTTTTGTAGTCAATCCATGTCATACTTAGATTATTCCCCTTTTTGCAGTTCTCCACTATGACTTTATTTAACAACAAATGATCCTTTGTTCTATATGGCTTTCTTTTATTGCCCTTTTGCTCTACTGCCATAATTGAGTTTTCTTCTAAATGACTATAAACTCTTTCAGCATTAATTCCTGTGTATAGTTTATATGTCATTGGAAGGCAAGTTATTGGTCTTTAATTTTTAGGGGAGCTTGCAGGTTCACTCTTAAGTAGGAGCATTGTTTTTCTTGTTGTTAGCCAGGTTGTGTCTGTTCTGGGTGCGCATATAAATAGTTCTTACTCATGGCTAAATCTTTGTGCAAAGATGTTAATACTTTTAACCAGAAGTTAGGTATTACATCTGGGCCTGGGGTTTTCCAGTTAGAGGCATTTGTTAACATTGTTTCAATCTCTCTAGCTGTTACTTCTTCCCATTTCATATCCTGTACCTTTCAACTTCTCATTCTTTCTTTTACTTCTTCTATCCATTTAGCATCTTTGTTATGGTACACAGGATCTTCACAGATACTTCTCCAAACTGTATCTATGTCTTCTTTTTTTGTTAGTCTTTCAATTCCTTTTACCTTATTTCCCAGTTCTCTATAAAACCGTTTTGGTTCATCAATAAATTGCTTATTTTGCACTTTTCCTTTATATTTATATTCGTATCTGCTATGTTTTTCCAACCTGTGCTGACATTTTTTGTTTTGTTATTTGCAATAGTACATGATAGATCCTGGTCTGTTCTAATATTGCGCATTGCTTTTATCACATATATCGTTCTTGTATTTTTGTTGATCTATTCCCTCTTTTATAGTCTTCTAACAGTGACACTTTTTGTCTTAATTGCTTTATAATTTTCTCTATTCGATATTTCCATGATGGTATTTGATTTCTCCCCTTCCTTTCCCTCACTGCCCTGTGTCCTTGTGATGGAGCTTTATCAGTTATTAATTCAGCTGCACAGTAATATATCCTGTTTACTTCTGTTATATCACATGGTTCTCTATGAACAGTCCCAATTACTGTGTTCATTTGTTTTACCAGACTTCTGACTTTTTGGGTTTTATTAACCTTCTGCAGTCTATTTCTTTCATTTATCTGTTCATGTCTATTAGATCAAGCAATTCTTCTCTTAGCTCAATTTCTTCTAAACTGAGGGCACATCCCTTGTTTTCCAGTTCCCGTGGGCATTCCATAGAAGGTTCTATAGCATCTTCCAGTGACACATTCCCATCAATTTCATCCTTTTTTGAGCCCTGGTGTGAACAAGACAATGCTGTTAAAAGAACTCATATATGAGACTCTATCACAAAATTATCCATTTATCAGAATTTCCTCACTTCCTATCATTTGTAGTGAGTGAACCAATCTTTTCCACTTAATCCCATTTCCAACAAGTTCAAACTTCTTTGTATCCTAAATGAGTGTGGTTTCTTATTACAGTTGTGATCAAAACTACTTTATTATTTGGCTTTGTATGAAACTATTTAACTATGAATGCAAATAAAAAGTGGTATGCAGACATAAACATAAATAAACGAAATGTATCCAGACTACATAAACACACACACACAAACAATCGACCAGTCACATACTTAAAAGCAAATACCAACTGCTGCATTACAATGTTCATAGGTTCATAGGTTCATAGGTAGGTACTAGGCTATCGGCCCTGGGGCCTATACAAGCCCAGCCAAAAAGGTACCCTGGCTTTTGCCACTCAAGAAAATTATTTTCCTGTGCCACTGTTGAGCAGAGCCACAGAGATGATCCCCGGGGTGAATTTCCTATTTCCCATCCAATCATCAAGATTTTTCTTGAAGAGTGCTAATGAGGAGCTTTGTTTGATATAGATAGGCAGTTTATTCCAGAGTATGAGAAGTCTCTAGGACAGGAATCTATCCCACCGGCATGTTCGGTTTATTGTGGTGACAAGGTTTAGGTCCCTAGAGCATGGAGCTCAGAGTGATTGGGATTTCTTTAAGTGGAGCATGTCCAACAGCTCTGGGTTTGACATAGCTTTGTATGTTAGGCAGAGATCACCTCTGAGTAGGCGATATGCGACGGAGTAAAGCTGGAGTTTTTTGAGACGGTCTGCGTAGGGCATCTGTTTGAGGCCGGTAATCCTCTTTGTGAGGTACTTCGGCAGGCCTTTCCAGTTGTTGTAGATGTCTTGTGAGGTACATACCAAAAGGGGTGTTGTACTCTATAATGGGTCTAATGAGTGATGAGTAGAGGGGAACAATGATCTCTTTTTTTTCTGGATGAGAAACCTTTTGTGATGAGGTGTGTCACATAGAAGGATTTTCTGACTACTGTGGCGATGTGATTAACAAAGGAGATACCACTGTCCACCTGTGTCCTAAAGTTTCTTATCACACTTTCAGTGTTAAGTAGACTACCGCCTATGTGGTAGTTCATGGGTACAGAGTTTTTACCAAAAGGGATGACAATGCACTTTTTGGCACTGAGCTTGAGGCCATGGCTTGGACATCAGGCATCTGTCTCAGTGAGGCCATTTTGTAGGATGTCCACATCATTAGGAGTTTTGATTATGGCTCCTAGTTTGCAGTTATCTGCAAACTTTGTTAGCCAAAGACCTTCTATGTTAGCCTGTACTTCAGAGAAGTAGATAACAAACAGGAGAGGACCTAGGACTGAACCCTGTGGTACTCCACTTGTCACTGGTCTGAAGTCTGATTTGGAGTCTGCTACTTTCACAGTGTGGGTTCTGTCAGTGAGCCAGTTGGCAACCCATCTTGTGACATAGGGATTTATACCTAGTTTAGTGAGTTTATCTATAATTCCAGAGTGGGGGATGGTGTCAAAAGCCTTGGCGAGATCTAGATAGGCTGTGTGAACCACCTTACCATCATCTACAGCTTTGGTGACCACTTCAAACAAGTTTATCAGGTTTAGGAGACATGATTTGCCTTTTACAAACCCAAACTGGGTAGGGTCCAGAGTTTGGAGATTACCAATGTCACTGTTTATAAGTTCCATGAAGATACATTCCATAGCCTTGCAGACCATGCTCGTCAGGCTAATGGGGCAGTAGTTCCCAGGGTTTCCATGGTAGTTCCCCCTTTGTGGAGTGGGATAACCGTTGCTGTGTGCCATTCAGTGGGCACAAACCCTGAAGTGAGGCTATGATTGAACAAGGTACTTAGGTGGTGAGCCAGTTCATTCTGTAGTTTATGTAGAATGCAGCCTGGGATGTTGTCAGTTCCCATGGATGCTGTGTTCTTGGCTTTGGACAGTGTGGTTTTTACCTGTGCAGTCGTGATTACAGGAACTTTGCATTCTTCCAGTATAGAGATGGGCCCTTTAGGGGATGAGAGAGGGGTAAGGTTAGTACTGAACTTATCTGCCAGGATGTTGGTAGTATCAGTTGGTTCTTTATATTTAGTGCCATTGTGCTGTAACTCCGAGCAGATCTTAGTGTTACCATTGAGATTCTTAACATAGCTATAGAATACTTTGTGGTTGTCTTTAGAATCAGTGCTGATTTTGTTTTTATAACTAGCTGTGAAGGATTTTATGAGGGATCTCAGCTTCTTAATGAAGCTGACCCCCAAGTTCCTGCAATCATGGGATTTTACTCTTTTTTGCAACGGTTTCTTTCTTCTGTTGTAGAGTTTCTTTATGGCAGGGGTCAGGGCAGAAGAAATTAATTGTAGGCACTAAACAGCCTATAATTGCAAAGTGCCTTGCAAAGGTAAGGGAAAGCAGCTCTTATACTTTACAAAAAAAGCACCTAAACAGGCATGTCCAAGGGTCAGCTTCCAGTTATTTCTCCTGTCCACCTGGTAAATGTGGGCATACTAGGGCAATGCGGCAACTGCCTCATGTACACAGACAATCCCTTCCTCCTACCACTCAACACTACAACCTGCGAGAGATGCACTTACATAGCCAAACTGGAAGCAAAGGTCTCTCCGGCCAAGATTGTGCTAGACAGTAAGAGGAGAAGGTTAACACCTGCACTACACCTCAAGCAACTCATAGCCCTTCAAAACCCACACCATCAACACCCACACATAGGAGTACTAAACCCACATATGCAGAGGCCCTTAACATTAACCTGCCCAAGCAACAAGGACCTCCAAAGCTGAAACGCAAACAAACACCAGTCACAACTAAAGTGACACATAGCTCACAACACCAGTGTGCCACCCAACAACAGCCCCTAAGGCAAAACAATGTACCCAACACTTTAGTCATAGGTGACTCTATAGTCAGGTACACTGATGTCCCACACACCAGGCTGATCAAGGAGAAAATTACAGTCAGGATCTGCCACATAACGCATGCACTCAAGTCATTCCACAACAAGCACAAATATGACTCTGTCATTGTCCATGCTGGAGTAAATGACTTGAGATGTACCTCCTTGGACTACATGAAAAGAGACATGGAAGAGCTCTTGGATCATGTGGCCCAGGCAAGTGTGACCCTAGCCCTGAGTAGCATCCTGTCTTCACCCAGAATGATACCACAGTATAAGGACAAAATGACAAAATGATTGACTTCAACAATTGGCTAAGCTACTGGTGTCATTCAAAGGGGATCCAGTATCTGTCTGCCTGGGACGACATGATCAACAAACCAAGATGCTTTGCCAGAGATGGTCTGCACCTGTCACCCCTGGGCTTCAAGTTACTGGCTAAAGCTCTTGACACCCCTATAGTGCCTTTTTTAGGCAAGGTTCAAAGGATAAAACCACCACCATAACAGATACAAGCATGCAAAATCTGAAGGTAATGCTATGCAATGCTAGAAGTCTAAACCTCAAAATGCACTCTCTCGAGGCACTCCTAAAAATGGAGAACATCGATATCTGTGCAGTAACTGAGACCTGGTTCAAGGCACCAGAGAGCACCTTTGCAATACCAGGCTACAACTCTTACCACACTTTTCAACCATAAAACCAAGACCGAAATGCTAAAGTTGGAGGAGTGTCCATATTCACCAAGGATATTTACACCTCCAGACTAGTTGCCCAACATAATGCATCTGAAATTCTCCAGGTGCAACTAACACTAGGTAAGACTGCAATCCAAATTGTAACTTGCTACAGATCCCCCACCATGCCCCAAGATTTTCACTACAGCTTTCTAAACATACTGGAAAATATTAAGATACAACCAAACACCCTAATACTGGGTGATTTCAACTTACCTGCCATTAACTGGGAAAACTACTCGGGTACCAACTCCTTTTCCCAACGGTTCATGGAATTCATAAATTCCAATGCCCTGGATCAACTATCCTAGACCTGGTCATTACCAACATGGGAGATAGATGCTCCACACCAGTGGTCACCCCCTCATTGGTCAGGTCTGACCATAAGCAAATCACACTTGACATCCACATCCCACCCCCACCCCCCAGTAAGGAAACCGCCTTAAAAAACTTTTCCAAAGCCAATTTCATGCTACTGAAGTCAGAAGTGACAAACTTTATGACACCCATGCAGATGGGATCTGAAAGTTCAACTGCAGAATCCTACACTAAGGCACTGTACGAGCACATCCACTCATGCATGAATCGTGCCCTTCCAAATAGAACCAAGATGCTCTTCTCCAAAAAAAGGAAGCCAATCTGGTGGTCCCCTGCTATAAACAAACTATACAACAGAAGGAAGAAACTGTTGCAGAAAATAGGAAAATCCCAGGATGAAAAACCTCCCTCACCAGCCTTAGTAAGAAGCTGAGATCTCTCATAAAATACTCAAAAACTAGTTACGAAAATAAAATTGCCAAACATTCCAAAGACAACCACAAGGCATTCTATGGTTATGTCAAGAATCTAAATGGCAATGCTCAGATTTGCTCTGAGCTACAACAGAATGGCATTAAATATACTGATCCCAAGGATATTGCCAATATCCTGGCAGATCGATTTAGTGCCAATTTCACCCACCTCTCACCCCCTAAAGGGCCCATCTCAATATCAAAAGATTGCCAAATTCCAGGAATCACGGCCACACAGGTAGAAACCGCACTCTCCAAAGCTAAGAATACAGCATCCTTGGGACCAGATAACATCCCAGGCTGTGTACTGCATGAACTACAAAATGAACTGGCACCTCACCTAAATGTCATGTTTAATCATAGCCTCACCTCAGGCTTCATACCCACTGAGTGGCGCATAGCTATAGTTATCTCACTCCACAAGGGGGATGCACCTTGGATCCCGGGAACTACCATCCCATCAGTCTGAGAAGCCTGATCTGCAAGGGCATGGAACGCATTATCATGGAACTTATAAACAAAGACATTGGTAACCTTCAAACACTGGACCCCACCCAGTTTGAGTTTGTGAAGGGGCGATCTTGTCTCCTGAATCTGATTGACTTCTTCAAATCAGTCTCCAGAGCTGTGGATGAGGGTAAGGTGGTCCACACAACCTATCTGGACCTCACCAAGGCCTTTGACACCATCCCCCACTCTGGAATTATAGATAAACTTACTAAGCTGGGCATAAATCCCTACTTCACTCAATGGGTTGCCAACTGGCTTACTGACAGAACCCAGACTGTAAAAGTAGCCAACTCCAAATCCAGCTCCAGACAAGTGACAAGTGGAGTACCTCAGGGTGCTGTCCTGGGACCACTCTTGTTTGGCATCTACTTCTCCGAAGTACAAGCCAACACTAAGGGACTCTGGCTAACAAAGTTCACAGATGACTGCAAACTGGGAGCCATTACTGAATCCCCAAATGATGTAGATATTCTACAAAAGGGCCTTACAGAACCAGATGCCTGGTGCCAAAGCCATGGGCTTACGCTTAATGCCAAGAAATGTATAGTTATCCCCTTTGGAAAAAAACATGTACCCATGAATTACCACATAGGTGGCAGTACACTAAACATCGAAAATGTGACGAGAGACTTAGGGACACAGGTGGACAGTGGTCTCACTTTCGATAACTACATTGCCACAACAGTCAGGAAATCCTTCTATGTGGCACACCTCATCACTAAGGGCTTTTCATCCAGAAAAAAGGAGGTAATTGTCCCACTGTACTCATTCCTCATTAGACCCATTATAGAGTATAATGCCCCGTTTGGTATGTACCTCACAAGACATCTGCAACTGCTGGAAAGGCCACAGAAATACCTCACTAAAAGAATCACAGGCCTTAAGCAGATGCCATATGCTGACCGTCTAAAAAAACACCAGCTATACTCTGTGGCATATCGTCTACTCAGAGGCAATCTCTGCTTAACATACAAGGCCATGTCAAACCCTGAGCTGTTGGACATGCTCCACTTAAAGAAATTCCAATCCCTCAGAGCCACACGCTCCAGGGATCTAAACCTTGCCATCACAATGAACAAAACATGCTGGAGGGATAGGTTCCTGACCCAGAGTCTCCCCATACTCTGGAAAGACTGCCCATACATGTCAAGGAGAGTGCCTCCTTGGCCCTCTTCAAAAGGAACCTTGATGATTAGATGGGAGATAGGAAATTCACCCCAGGGATCATGTCAGTCGCCCTGCTAGACAGGGGTCCAGAGAAGTAAATATTGTTGGAAGAAATATCCAGGGAATTTTTATGGCTAGGCTTGTATAGACCCTAGGGCCGATAGCCTAGTACCAGCCTATGAACCACCAGATTGGCTTCCTTTTTTTGGAGGATAGAATCTTGGTTCTGTTAGGGATTGCATGGTCCATGCACTCATGTAAGTGCTTATAAAGTGCAATTGTATAGGATTCAGCAGTCGTACCTCTATTGTCCGTTAGCATGGGTGTCGTAAAGTTTGCCACTTCTGTCTTAAGAAGTGTAAAGTTGGCATTGGAGAAATTTTTTGTGGTGGTTTCCCTAATGGTGAGTGGGGGTGGGATGTGGATGTCTAGGGTGATTTGCTTGTGGTCGGATCTGACCAACGAGGAATTGACCTCTGGTGTGGAACACCGGTTGCCCATGTTGGTAATGATCAGGTCTAGGATATTGCTGCCCCTGGTGGGGGTGTGGATAAGTTGATCCAAGGCATTGGAATTTATGAATTCCAGAAAACGTTGAGCACAAGAGTTGGTACATGAGTAGTTTTCCCAGGTAATGGTGGGGTAGTTGAAATTGCCCATAATTAGGGTGTTAGGTTGTACCCTAATATTTTCCAGTGTATCAAGAAATGAGGAGTGGGAATCATGGGGCATGGTGGGGGATCTGTAGTAAGCTACGATTTGGATTGCAGTCTTGCCCAGAGTTGGTTGCACTTGGATAATCTCGGATGCATTATGCTGAGCAACTAGCCTGGAGGTGTGGATATCCTTAATGAATATGGACATGCCTCCGCCTTTAGTGCTTCTGTCCAGGTAAGGTGGCCGAAAGGTGTGGTATGAATTATAGCCTAGTAATGCAGGGGTGCTCTCTGGAGCCTTGAACCAGGTCTCTGTCACTGCACAGATGTCGATGTTCTCCATTTTAAGGAGTTCCTCTAGTGAGTGCATTTTGAGGTTTAGACTTCTAGCATTAAGTAGCATTACCCTCAGATTTTGCTTGATTTCGGAGATTTCTCTCTTCTTCAAGTTGGTATGACTGTGGTTTTGATATATATATATATATATATATATATATATATATATAT